>NC_064284.1:39287509-39406706 GCF_019186545.1 Solanum stenotomum | reverse complement strand
TATTATGCATATGCTAGATCTATTCATCTGATACTTGACATAGCCTTATCGTATATGTGAAGGACCATGTATCTTCTATCTTTAGTGTTGGGTTAAACTAGCTTGGAAGGTTATGTAATGTCTTACACGTTTCGGCATGTGTACTCTATTAACCCCGACAGAAGTATTTGAACTTGAGATAGTAAGGGGGTAATTGAGCTTAAAGTTAAAAGTTAAAAGTTAGGTGCTAAGTTAAAACAAAAGGGATTAATATTTAGAGAATGGAATAAAATTAGTGAGCTTGTTTCTTGGCTTAATTAAGCTACTAGGTACATCACCTACTTGAGCTATATGGATCTAGTTAAAGGGCCAAAGGTTAATAGATCAGATTTAGGACTATGTTAATGTATTCACTTGAGGCCCAAACTAAGTAAAAGAAGACGAAAATGGAAAAAAAATCCCAACAGCCAAATCTTCCAAGGACCAATGTAGTTAAGCCCAACTAAGAAAAGAAAAATAGGTGCATCACCTAGTTTGACCTTTTGAGCAGCTTGATGTACATAAACATGTGCATCACCTACTTGACCTATTAGTGGCTGAAAATGGTGCTAAAAATGGAGGTTCTAGTGTATTTTTTTAAAGTCACGAAGGCTCCTTATAAATCCAATATAAGCTTGTTTTCACTCATTTTAACAATTAAGAAAATAAGATTTAACTCCAGCTCTCTCTTTTTCTCAAGGCTTGAATCAGCAAGATTAAAATTCCTATAGTGTTCTTGAAGAAACCCTCATATTTGTGAACTAAGGGAAGATAAACACTTATGGATTTAGCTTAAGGAGAAGTTGGAGAAATTGAGGTAAGGTTCCTACTCCATCTTTTTCCTCCTTATGTGGAGAGTTTGAGAATGAAATTATGGGTGTGTTGTGAGTTTAATATTTTGGTGCTATGATATAGAATTTTGGGGATATTTTATTTATTATTGTTGGGGATGATTGGGTAATATTGGGAAACGATATATAAGGTCTGTACTATACATAGAAAAAGAGTGTGGTGATACTCATTTGTTTAAGGACTGTATGGACTCACTGTCCGTCAAAGTTAGCTACTGTTTTACGAGACCTACAATGTGATAGCTTCTAATTTTAGTTTATCATGAATTATATTGTAGGTTAACACCTAAATGGGAGGCTTAATCGTGATAGTTGTATTGGTTAGATAATAAGATATGTAAGGCTAACAAAATCTGTATTTCTTGGCATGATATCTGATATTTGCAATTAATATCAACGAAGTGAATTTCCTAAGCTCTATTCATAGTAAGGGGAAAATAGTGGCAACTTACGATCTCCAATATAGATGACAATATTTTTTCCTCTCCCAAGTGTGTCGAATTACTTCATTATATGTTCATTACTCTACATTTGTATAATTGTCCTTCTATGTGCTAGTATAGAAATGGTATTCTCAACTACAAGCTTGGTGAATTATCCTCCCAGTCAATTGAAGACAATTGTTCCATTTAAGCCCATAAGTAATACATTGATGTTACATAGCTCCTTATGTCATTGTTACTACCTTGAAGTTATTATTCTCATGTCTTCTACTATAGATCCGTAGTTCCAAATCTCAAAAATTATTATGACCACCAAAAAGATATTCTCAAAGATTAAAGAAACTATGTGGAGCAATTTTTGTATTTATGGGTGGCAACCCAGGAGAAAATGCCTAGCATGGGTCGATCCCAATTGGTATAGAAAAGTGGTAGCTTAGGGGCAAAAACCTAGCATGGGCCGATCCCAAGTTGTGTAATTATGAGGACACCATCCTAGGGGTTAAAATGCCAAGTATGGGTCATCGTCTTCTACGAGTGATCAACTGGTCATTCGTATCACATGCCATACTAATATTATAATGCACAAAAAAGTAAAGAAAAGAATGTAACATACATGATCCCACAAAAGTAAACAAAGATGGTCTTCTATTATGATCTATGCACTTATATACTGATATTAGATTTCATTTTAGCCTTTGTTTTACATATTCTATTTCCTTACATATTTATTATATTTTTCATACTAACGTCCCTTACGGGGACACAACATTTCATGATGCAGGCATAGGTACTCCAGCTAGTAGACCTCTTTAGTAGGAGCACACGTACTCAACTACTATTGGTTAAACTCCAGGTTGATATAGGGTGTACCAAGTTTTTGGCACCTATTTTGTTACTATATGATTGTTAAGGGTAAGGTGGGGAGTTGTCCAGTCCTAAACTAAGGCTTATTATATTTTAGAGGCCTTGTAGACTAATGTATATAGTTCAGTTGCGTCCTCTCTCTTTACAGTTGTGGTCTGAATGGCCAAGCCTCGTATATAAGCTTTTGGTTTATGGATATTGATTCCTGTCGCTACATGCTATATTAACTTGGCACAATTTTAAAATTGTCAAAGTTATATGCATAGTAAGCACATGTTATATGTTGGTTCTCTCAAGCCTTTAGGGCATCGAGTGCCTGTCTGTCTTTATAGGAATTGATTCGTGGCAAGATCGAAAGATGATTAGTCTCATTGAAGATGCCCTAGCCTATCCATGAGAATTTAGCACTATAGAGCAATATAACTAGCTCTATATAACATAAATTTCAAATTCCTGTACCGCCTAGATTACTTTTACTTATTTGAATTTCGTAAATCTTAGTTAAAATGTGACTCTTGATACAAAAAATCCTTTTCGTAAATTTGGTGGAATTATCCACCCATTATTTTTATTGCTACAACTTAATTGATTTACCTTTGATAATTCTTGATAGAATTCCGTCCAATATATCACTCTCTATGGGATTCGACTCCGACTCTTAGTTGGGTATTTTTTATTGACAAAGACCGCTTACACTTTGAATTTGTTTTAGAGAGTAGTTTGAGCGTTATCAACGATCTTATTGCTTCTTTTTGTATTTTAGCTAACAAGACTATGTTTTGGGGTCATTGTTTTTTAAAAACTACCTCCAATGGAATTTTGATGGTTTTATTGTGTCTGAAATATTGAATTTGATGGGGTAACATAGTTTGTTTGCGCCCATGGGGTCCAGGATGAATCTGGAGCACCCAATTGAACATCGAAGCCTCAGCTGATTTTTTTGGGTTTGCTTGTGGCTAACATTTTTTTCATCATGAACGTGACCCTTGGCCTCGTAATAGCGATGAACCAATTATAAAAAAATCATTTTTTTTTCATTGTGGTCGTGCCATATTTGGCTCACAATAGTGATGAACCATTTTAAGGCTTTTTAAGATCAGTCTCCTATGATTTTCAACCTTCTTCCCCATTTACAAAATGCAATTGTGATAGCTCTAGATAACCATTTTGGGTGATTCAAGTTGCATATTATCCGTGATTGATTCTTTATACATATTGTAGTGATCGGGGAAGAGCGGTGGACGTCGGATTGAGGTAATTTCTACCTCAAAGGTGCTGGTCAAGTTCTTAATTAGTGGTGTTTGGTGATTTTTTTTGCATGTGTTATTTCCTTCCTTCCGAGCATTGAATTTTGTCCCTATTTGGGACACAAGCCTAATAAGTTAGTAAGGGCCTTTTCACAGACTCAATTTTGGGATTCTTTGTATGAGTCTCACATTCTAGTTTTAACTCAATTTTTGGTCAGCCTCCCATTATTGTTATTTTGTTGTCTAAACATCAATATTGACGTTATGACCAATATTTTGATAGAGTGGTGGTGATCAGAGGTGCTTCAAAAGTGGGAAACTCCAGTTTAACAAAATGGGAGCGCGCGTGCTCGACTTCGAGGTAGGATACAATCTACTTTTCATTATTTTGCTATATTAGACAAATTTTAATATTAATGTATAAGTGCATAGATAAGAATAGAAGACCATCTTTGTTTACTCTTGTAGGATCATGTATATTACAATATTTTCTTTACTTTTCTATGCATTATAATCTTAATAAGGCATGCAATACAAATGACCAGCTGATTAGTGGTAGAAGAGGATGACCCATGGTAGGTATTTAACCCCTAGTATGTTTTCCTCATAATTATACAACTTGGAATCGGCCATTCTTGGTTTTTGCCCCTGAGCTGCCACCTTTCTATACCAATTGGGATCGACTCATGCTAGACATTTGCCCCTGGGCTGCTACCCATAAATATACAAGTTGCTTCAGTTAGTTTCTTTAATCCATTGGATCGTCTTTTTTCCGATCAAAATATTTTTTGAGATTTGGAACTGTGGACCAGTAGTACAAGACGTGAGAATAACAATTTTAAGTTAGTAACAATGACATAAGGAGCTATGTAATATCAGTATACTACTTATGGGATTAAATAGCACAATTGTCCTCAATTGATTAGGAGGAGAATTCACCAAGCTTGCTATTGTGAATACCATTCCTGTCACGACCCAGGGGTACCCCATAGATGTAACATGCCGTATAGAATCCCAAAGGACCCCATACAAGCCACTTAGCTTTCATAACATAAGAAATAGAACAATAAAAGTAAAACAATAGTCCAAGTCCAATAGTTTTTATAAAAGAAAAGCGGAAGTCAAAACACTTGTCTCAATATAGCCATCTAGTACAATAGAATGAAATTGGGTCTAGCCCATACATCATGTCCAAAAGTAAAATACATGAAAGAAAGTGAAACAATAAAACTCCATCCTCGAAGCATGAGGACTCACCAAAACTTGATAAATCTTGAAATCAACCACTATCCACAAAACTGAGAAACCTAATTGTCGGTCCCGACATTTGGGGAAATGTAGGCAAGAATATGCGTTAGTAAAAACCAATGTACCAAGTATGATAGCGATGCATAAAACATTTAAAACATGATATAAGAGAGTTAGAAACATAAGCCATAAAACCATGGTCAATGCAAGCTAATCATTTTTTAAAGTCTTTGAACACATACGAGATACTTCTTGAAGTAACCTTAGTTCATTATTAATGTGGGGAATTAGTCTTAACCAACATAAAGTCCATGTGAGCTATAACATGATCCCCCAGTGTCTCCCACACCGAAAAGGGTTGTCCTACTTGCCAAGGTAAGGACCATGAACTTATAGCTAAAGTGGATCCACTAGCGAATGTCTATCTAGAAAATCATCCTATGGGGGCACATAGATAAGGGATAAGGAGATTTCTTCTATAAACCCGACCTCTACTAACGGGATAGCTTCCATCTCAATATCCTCTCAGTGCTTAGCATAAATCCCATGGAATAGTCAATTCTTCTTGTTCTTATTATCCATGGAAAGACACGTCATCTTGACAATCCAAGATAAGTCATCATCCATGGAAAGACATCTTTCAATAACCAATCCAAGCTAGGTTCATTAGGATAACTATTAATCTTTGTAGAGAATCCCTCAACAAATAGTCTATAGTAACCGTCTTGACCACATCCGTCTTCTTAGGATCTACCTTAATACCCTTATTTGTGATAATATCACCAAGAAAAGCTATGGAGCTTAGCCAAAATTCAAATTTGCTAAACTTTGCAAAGAATTGTTGGTCCTTAAGAATTTGCAACACATTCCTCAAATGATCAATATGCTCATTCTCACTTCTCAATAGATCAATATATCATCAATGAACACAATCACAAACATATCAAGATATTGTCTAAACACCCTATACATCAAATCCATAAATGCTGCCGGAGCATTAGTTAACCCAAACAACATTACCAAAATTTCATAATGACCATATCGAGTTCGGTAAGCCGTCTACGGAATGTCATCTTCTTGCACCCTTAATTGTCGATAACCCGACTGAAGGTCAATCTTAGAGAAATAACTCGGTCCTTGAAGTTGGTCAAACAATTCATCTATCCTTGGGAGAGGATACTTATTCTTCATGGTCACCTTGTTCAACTGACGATAGTCAATACACATACGGAGAGAACCATCTTTCTTTCCAACAAACAACAATAGAGCACCCCATATAGAGATACTCGGTAGGATGAAACACTTATCCAACAAGTCTTTAAATTGTTCTTTCAACTCCTTAAGTTCTGCCAGAGACATACGGTAAGGAGAAGTAGAAATAGGTTGCGTATTTGGGAAAAGCTCAATACCAAAGTCTATTACCCTCTCGGGAGGAATACCAGGTAAATCATCTAGGAACACTTCTGGAAACACATTAACAATGGGGATCGACTCAAGCGTAGGGGTTTCGGAATCTACATCCCTCACCCTAACTAGATGGTAAATGCAACCCTTAGAAATCATCTTTCTAGCTTTAAGATAAGAGACAAACTGACCCATAGGCATATAATTTCCCCCTTTCCACTCTAGGACAGGCTCATTCGGGAACTTGAACTTGACTACATGAGTTCTACAATTGATAGAAGCATAACTGAGTGCAATCAATCCATTCCCAAGATAACATCAACATTTAGTATATCTAGCTCTACCAAGTCAACAAGAGTAACTCTATGGGAAAAGGAAACGGGACACTTCCTATAGACTCTCAGCCACATTAGAATCACCAACAAGAGTAGAGAAAGAAAAAAGATCTAATAACTTATTCGGAAGAACATCAAACCTCATAGCCACATATGGCGTTACAAAAGACAAGGTAGCATCGAGATCAAGTAAATCATAAACGTCAAGTTGGAAAACATTCAATATACCGGTAATCGCATCGGGAGAACCCTCTTGTTAACCACGAGTTTGATGTGCATAGAATTAATTTTGCTTAGGAGAATTGGGACCCGAACCACTAGGAGGAGCTTGCTTACCCTCTCTTCCTTTAGCCGCAAGCATTGGGCAATCCCTCATTTTATAACCACTTTTACCACACCTAAAGTAACCATATGTGCTGAATAGGCATTTACCCTAGTGCTTTCTTCCACACCTAATACAAGTAGACATAGGCAATGAAGATCCACTAACATTTCATCCTTGAGGCATAGAGTTAGACACCATATCTTTGTTGAACTTAGGAGGAACACTGGAGGAACCTTGATCAAATTTTTTTTGTCAAAGTCTAGGATAACCATGTCCATCAGACCTTGCATGAGAGTAATTTCCATAACTGATCTTAGCCCTTTTTACCTCTCTAGACTTTTCCTTATGTTTCTCCTCCTCAATTCGTTGTGCATAAACTATGAGACGAGAGATGTCCATGTCATTAATGATCATGGCGGTACGACACTATTTAACCACCATTTCGGACATACCCAAAATAACTTACTTATCCTTGCCCTTGAATCAACAACCATCGATGGAGCATGCTCAGACAATTGTGTGAACTTTAGAGAATAATATTCCTTCACACTCATACTTCCTTGTCGAAGGTTGATAAACTCAAGCACCTTAGCTTCCCTCATCTCAAAGGGAAAGAAACTATCAAGGAAAACGTCCTTAAACTTCTCCCAATCAAGAGGACCCGCATCTTTCGACCTCCTTTCTTTCCATTGGTTTTACCAAATTTGAGCCACACCTTTTAGTTGATAAGCTGCCAACTCCGCCTTTTCTACCGGCGTCACTCCCATAATCATCAAAACCTTATAGACCTCATTAATGAACTCTTAAGGATCTTCCTCAACCTTATAACCATAGAACTCCAAAAGATTCATCCTAGTGAAGTCCCTCAATGTAGATGCCATCGTGCCCACATTTGGTTTCACGGGAAATGTAACCTCCCTATTTGCTTGGGCCATCACGGCTTGGGCCAACACTTGAAAAGCAGCCCTAAACTTCGCATTAGTCACTTGTTCAGCCAACCGATCGACCAGAACTTGAGGAGCTTGGGGAAGAGCTTCTTATCCCTCATTCTCCCTCACATTCCTTCTAGCATAAGCTCTTCGATTAGCCATATCTTGTAGAGCATTGGATAATGATTAGAAGAGAGACCTTATAGAGTTAAACTCTATCGCACGACTTGAGAGTAATGAAAGAAGTGGAGTTTGCTAATCATCTTGTAGCCTCTCATTCATAAATGTGGCGTGCTTTACACTCATGAAAAAGGCTCTACTCGACGTGGCTTATGAGACATCCTAGGAAAATTCTAAACCTTGTGCTCTGATTACCAAGTTTGTCACGACTCAGCTGTACCCCCTAGATGTAACATGACATATAGAACCCTGAAGGACCCCATAAAATCTACTTATCTTTCATAACATAAGAAATAGAATAATAAGAGTAAAACAATAGTCCACGTCCAATAGTTTTTATAAAAGAAAAGCGGAAGTCTAAAACAGTTGTCTTAATATAGCCATCTAGTACAATAGAATGAAATTGGGCCTAGCCCATACATCATGTCCAAAAGAGATATACATGAAAGAAAGTGAAACAATAAAACTCCTTCCTCGAAGCATGAGTACTAACCAAAACTGAAAAATCTCAAAATCAACCACTATCCACCAAACTGAGAAACCTGACCGTCGGACCCTACATTTGGGAAAGTTTAGGCAAGAGTATGCGTTAGTGCAAAACAATGTACCAAATATGATAGTTATGCATAAAACATTTACAACATGCTAAAAGGGGACATTTCATTTTATGACATGCAATTGACCAAGCTAAAACATGATATAAGAGAGTTAGAAAACATAAGGCATAAAGCCATGGTCAATGCAAGCTAATCATATTTAAAGTCTTTGAAAACATATGAGATACTTCTTGAAGTAACCTTAGTTCATTATTAATGTGGGGAATTAGCCTTAACCGACATAGAAACCATGTGAGCTATAACATGATCCCTTGATGTCTCCCCCACCGAAAAGGGTTGTCCTATATGCCAAGGTAAGGACCATAAATTTGAGCTAAAGTAAATCCACTATGTAATGTCTATCTAGACATTTATCCTATGGGGGCACATAGGTAAGGGATAAGGACAGCTTCTAGAAACCTAACCTCTACTAACGGGAGAGCTTCCATCCCAATATCCTCTCGGTGCTAAACATAAATCCCATGGAATTGTCAATTCTTCTTGTTCTTATTATCCATGGAAAGAAATGTCATCTTGCCTATCCAAGCTAAGCCATCATAAATGGAAAGGCGTATTTCAATAACCAATCCAAGCTAGGTTCATTAGGATAGCTCTTAATCTTTGATTCAATTAGGTGAGAAAACCATTTTGTCACTACCCGAGTCTACACCTTGGACGTGGCCGACACTCAAGAACTATTGCTGGTCCACAAGCGAACCCTCATCCTGGCTAACTACAAGCAAAAGACTAATTTAAGCATGCAAAATCTTAAAAACGGAATAAAAATTGATGAAAACTTAAATACAAAGCTTTAACTCAAAACAAAACTCTGAATAATATAATATATTCAACTAGCCAACAATAGGAAACTCAAGTCTTTAATACATTTAATAAGATAAATGAAATAGACTTCTCAAACTCAAGTATCTATCTATAAAGCCTCTAAATGTTAGAGATGGAAATCGGGTGTCACGACCCGGGCTACCCCCTAGAAGCAACATGGCGTACTCGACCCCGAAGGGGTCGCATAGAAGCCCTTAGCAATGTCATCACATAAAGACATAAAATAATGCGGAAAAATTAAAAACTTTTACAATAGAAGATAACTTCTTTTCATAAAGGAAAATAGGAAACTAGACTTGTCTCATCCACCATCTAACATAAGCGTACAAATAGGGACAAAGCCCTTTACATCAATAAAGCCTCCAAAAATAGGAAATACAATATAGTCTAGAACATAGAAGGTAAACTATAAACTAGAATCAATAACATCTTGTCCTCAAAATTGAGGACACACCAAGCCTAGCGAATAGTTGACCCAAGCTTCACTTGAAGAAGTAGTAGTCTCAATGACCAGAACCTACACTCATAGTAAAGTAGAAAATATGGGTTAGCACAATGAATTGTACTAAGTATGGAAGCCATGCATTAAAATCTTTAAAACATGCATAAAAGGGACATTTATTTGAAATCATGCATTTATCAAGTTTAAAAGACATTGTGTAAATTTATGAAGAAACACCAGTCAAAACCAACATATAAGCAACCCAAGGTCATACTAGTGCAATGCAAAGGTAAGATCCCATAACCCTACCAAATGCTAAGTATCACATTTAGGCCACCAACAACATACAAAGCATACTTTACCATAGTCATAACCAACATACATAAAAGAGGAGACATTAATGTTCATAACTTATAACAAATGAAGTCATCGTTACATTCATACAGACCTTTCTTACATAATACATAAGTTGTCATAATCATAAGAGAACCTCGCCATAACCCCTCTTAGAGTCTACTTGTGCAATGTTTAAGTGAAGTCTCATACCCCCACTCACACTAAGTAGTACCTCTTAAGGAGTCATAATTAAAGTCCATGTTCTTACCATATTTCATATTCATAACATTAGGTAAGAATTGCATTAACCGACGTAGACCATGCGAGCTACATGGAATCCGGTGTTCTATCCCCACACCGGAAAGAGGGGTCCTACTTGCCTAAGGTAGAACGTACATTTTTAGCTTCTAGGTGGATCCACTAGCTAAGACCTATGTGGGCACATAGTTATGGGATATGGGGATTGCTACTAGACACTCGGACTACTAGTGTAAAAGGTTTCCATCCTGTGAGACAACATACATTGGGAAGCCAGACTTGCTAAACGTAAAAGCCCCCATCTCATTTTCACATCCTCTCGGTGCTACGCATAATTCCCTTTCAAAGTTTTACCAAATCTTTACTCAAGTTTATATTCATAAGAGTGTGTATTAGACACACACATGTCAACATATCATCATAATAGATCATCGGTTTCTTTAAGTGAGAATGCTCCTTTCACTTTAGAAACATTAGCATGTGAGTAAACCTTTCACATTGTAGTCGTATTGTGATCATGAGAATGTCCTTTGAAACAACCCAACAAGATCATGATAAAATACATACATACTTCATACATAATCAAGTGTTTAGGGTATTGGGAAAAAGGATCTTACATCCACACCACAACATTATATATAGGATCATTACTATCCAAATAAATCACATACTCATATAGAATCAACATCAACATACACAAACCCTAGCCAATTACCAATTAAGGGCATGAACCATCATCAACCCTAACTTCTAAAATTACAACATTAAATATAGAGATTTCATGATTCAACCTCCTAACAACATAAGCATAATCAAGTATCAACTTTCATGACCATTCAAGTCACATCTTAGTTCACAAATTAGGAAGAAAGGGAAACCATGGGTCCAAGAGAGATTTTCATCAAAAACCATAAATACTACAACAATATAACCATAAACTATCATAATTAATCATAATAGATCATAATTGAAAAGTAGAAATCGTTTTGGATGAAGACCCATGTTTAGAGTTAAACCCTAGATTTTGGAAGTCTTAAAAACACACTTTGAAGGGACTTCTTAGGGATATCTACTCAAGAATGAATAGTATCCACACCTTAGGTTGAATTCCCCATGAATTTGGAGAAGAAAGACTTGATCTTGAACCCCTAGATTTAGCTTCTTCTTTGTTCTTCAAAGGAGTTTAGAGAGAGAATATGTTTGGGAGGGAAGTGGGTTGAGTTTAGGTCTTGTGAGTTATGAGGAGTTAAGTGAAGTTTAATAGTTAAAAAGTACTTATACTAGTCTAAAATAACTAAATATAACCGCCCCCACCCTTACTTAATTAATTAGGATTTAGTTGTAATGTTTGACCCTTAGCCATTTTTGGACAACCTTCGTAGACCTCATCCACGATCCCTTACCTACGAGGCGTGGACTGATCCACGAACCGTACTGGTCACTCGTGGATTGGGTCTGAGTCTGGTCTCTTTACCTTGGTCCATGACTCATCCACGAGCCCCCATCTAGAGGGTGTGGTATGGTCCACAAACTGTACTGTCCAGGTGTCAAAAGCTACTGAGACTAGGAAGTTTAAGGGGAGTTTGGTGAATCCAAGTGTGGACTCATGACTCCCATCTACGGGGCGTGACTCAACCCACAACTCATAGGTTGAGTCTCGTTATTCATGCTGTCTTTTTGAGAGCTTTAGGCAGTCCCCTTGGTCCTCCTTAAGGACCCTTAGGAGGTTCTTGGGGGGGGCATGCCTTGACGTCTAGGGACTATAAACTTAGTACTAAGTTAGGGAGGTCATTTTACGACTATTATCTTGACGTTAACCTTTTTAGGACACTAGATTACATGTTAGGTTCTAGCTTAGGTCATTGATTTTTGGGGTGTTATATTATCCCCCCCTTGGGAACATTCGTCCTCGAATGACAATCTAGGCACCCAACTAAGTTATAAAACTCTAGACTAGCAACCCAATATGCATGATACATCAAACAAAATGTGAAAAACTCACAAATGCACTATTTACCATATGCAATATTCAAAAGGAGGAAACTTCATCTCCATCGCAAGACAAGGTCAATGCAACACATGGAGGTAGTATCTACATCTGCCAATCCAATATGCATGAAGCTCATCAATTCATATAATCATATAAGGAACTACCTTCTCCAACTCAACTAAGCTCAACTCAACAATATTAAGCCAACATGTCATTTTATCAAAACATAACTAAGCATATTAATCATTTCACCTTATGAAGCCAAATATGCAATCATCATACTAAAATGCAATTCAACAAGAGGAATATATAAGTCATGAAAACTTATTTAATACTAAACATAAATTCTCACAAGAACATGCACAATATAAGGAAATCATGAAGAACTCATACAACACACATGACTCCCAAAACACTAAAAACTCAAGAGGAACTACTTACCTTAAGTTTGAATGGGAGTAAATGGAAAAAGATGAGGATAACGGGACATCATATCGGCCTCGACCTCCCATGTCACACCATCAACTAAGTGATTCCTCCATAGAACTTAACGAAATCTACTTCTTTGTTCCTTAACTTCTTCACTTGCCGGTCCAAAATCTCAATCGGTACCACTTCATAAGAAAGGTTCTCATCAACTCCTAAACCCTCTAGAGGAAGGATATATACTGGATCACCAATGCACTTCTTGATTATGGAAACATGAAACACTGGGTGAACCGGTGCAAACTCATTTGGCAAGTCTAACTCATATGCAACTTTTCCCACATGTTTCAAGATTTGATATGGGCCTACATACCGGGGACTAAGCTTCCCCTTTTTACGAAACCTTATCACACCATTCATAGGTGAGATTTTCAAGTAGACCTAATCACCAATTTCAAACTCTATAGCCCTTCTCCTATTAACGGCATAAGACTTTTGCCGACTATGGGTTGTCTTCAACCTATCTCTAATAAGTCAAACTTTTTCAATGGCATCATAAACTAGTTCGGGACCCATTAGAGCAAACTAACCTACCTCAAACCACCCAACCTGAGATCTACACCTTGTCCCATAAAGTGCTTCAAACGGAGCCATGGCAATACTAGAGTGGTAACTATTGTTGTTGGCAAATTCAATCAATGGAAAATGGTCATCCCAACTACCTTTGAAATCAATCACACATGCTCTCAACATGTCCTCCAAGGTTTGAATGGTCCTTTCCGCTTGACCATCCATTTGAGGGTGGAAAGCGGTACTTAGTTTAACATTGGTACCAAGCCCCTTTTGGAATGACTTCCAAAAGTGTGAAGTAAATTGGTCACCCCGATCCAATATGATGGATAAGGGAACCCTATGCAACTTCACTATCTCATTGATGTACAACTTGGCATAGTCTTCCACTGAAAATCAAGTCTTAATCGGAATAAAGTGGGCTGATTTGGTCATCTTATCAACAATGACCCAAATAGAATCATGTTGCCTTCGAGTGCGAGGCAAATCCACCACAAAGTCCATGTTCACATCCTCCCATTTACAAGTAGGAATATCTATATATTGGGACAACCCTCCGGGGCTTTGACTTGTTGACAATTCGGACATTTGGCTACAAAACCCGCTATGTCCTTTTTCAAGCCATTCCACCAATTGACTTCCCGTAGATCACGGTACATCTTGGTGGCTCCCCGATGAATATAATATCGTGAACCATGAGCCTCTTCTAAAATTTGCTCTCTTAGGTCGTCAACATCCGGAACACATAATCTACCTTGGTACCTAAGCCCCCCATCCCCCCATTGAGAGAAAGCCTCAACGGACTTGTTGAGAACCGATTCTTTCAACTCCATTAAAATAGGATCAAGGTTTTACTTAGACTTCACATCAACTACAAAGGACAATTCATAATTATGATGGATCATAACTCCATCCTTGGTGGAATCCACTAGTTGGATACCCAAATGGCCCAACCTATCCACATCACGAACCAATTCCTTCTTCTCTTCTTCTATATGAGCTACACTACCCATGGACAATCTATTAAAGGCATCCACAACTAAATTAGCTTTGTCGGGGTGGTAAAGGACACTCATGTCATAATCTTTCAAAAGCTCTAACCACCTTCTTTGTCGGAGATTCAAATCTTTTTGGGTAAAAACATATTGAAGACTCTTGTGGTCGGTGAAAACATCTACATAGACCCCATATAGGTAGTGCCTCCATATTTCAAGATCATGGGTCAGATAGTTCTTTTCATGCACCTTGACTTGCCTTGAAGTATAGGCAATCACTTTACCATGTTGCATAAAGACACACCCCAAACCTACTCGAGAAGCGTCATAATATACTACAAACCCATCGGTACCCTCCAGTAAGGTCAACACCGGAGCAGAGGTAAGTCTATCTTTCAATTCTTGGAAGATTTTCTCACAAGCCTACGACCACTCAAATTTGGACTTCTTTTGGGTCAAAGCCATTAATGGAGAATCAATAGAGGAAAAGCCCTCCACAAATCTTCTATAATAACCGGCCAAACCCAAGAAGATTCTAATATCCGTGGGAGATAGAGGTTAGGCCAGCTCTTGACCGCATCCGTCTTCTTAGGATCAACCTTAACACCCTCGCTTGACACAATGTGACCAAGGAAAGCAACTGACCTTAGCCAAAACTCGCACTTGCTAAATTTAGAATAAAGTTGGTTGTCCTTGAGGACCTGCAACACTAGCCCCAAATACTTCATATGATCACCCTCACTTCTTGAATAGATCAAAATATCGTCAATAAAGACGATCATAAACAAATCAAGATATTGCCTAAATACCCTATTCATAAGATCCATGAATGCCGCCGGGGCATTTGTTAGACTAAAAGACATAACTAGAAACTCATAGTGACCATATCTTGTACGGAAGGTCATTTTAAGAATGTCAACCCCTTTTACCCTTAATTGGTGATAGCCCGACCTTAGGTCAATCTTTGAAAAGTAACTCACCCCTTGGAGTTGGTCAAACAAATCTTCAATTCTAAGGAGAGGGTACTTATTCTTTATAGTGACCTTGTTCAATTGGTGATAATAAATACACATCCAAAGGGACCCATCTTTCTTTTTCACAAACAATACCGGAGCACCCCAGGGAGATATGCTAGGTTGAAAAAAACCCTTGTCTAACAAATCCTTGAGTTGTTCCTTTAATTCCTTTAATTCGGCTGGAGCCATCTGGTAAGGGGGAATAGATATGGGTTGAGTATACGGCAACAGATCAATGCCGAAGTCTATTTCCCGTTCGGGAGGGATTCTAGGCAAGTCATCGGGAAAGACTTCCAAATATTCCCTTACTACGGGGACCGACTCTAAAGGAGGAGTCTCGGAATCAATGTCCTTAACTCTCACAATATCGTAGATACACCCTTAGAAATCATTTTTCTAGCTTTTAGATATGAAACAAAATGACCTCTAGGAATAGAGTTTCCCCCCTTCCATTCTAAAATGGGATCATTTGGAAAGTGAAACTTTACCACCCCTGTTCTACTATCAATGAAAGGAAAATAAGCATGGAACCAATCCATTCGCAATATGATATCAAAGTTTCTACCAAATCAACCAAAGTGACTCTATGAGATAAGGAAATAGGACAATCCCTAAAAAGTCTTTTATCTACAACCGAGTCACCTATTGGGGTAGAAACCAAAAAAAGGTTCCTCTAACTTTATAAGGAGTACATCAAATTTCATTGCCACTAGAGGTGTGACAATAGATAAAGTGGCACCGGGGTCTAGCAATGCATAAAAATTAATGTAAAATACTTCCAACATACCGGTAACAACGTCCGGAGAACCGTCTTGATCACTTCTAGATTGGAGAGGATAGAAGTGATTCTTTTTGGGAGCATCAAAATTAGAGCCACTAGGAGGGACTTGCTTGCCCTCTCTCCCTTGAACCTTTAGCATAGGACAATCCCTCTTCATGTGCCCACTTTTTCCACAACTAAGACACCCATCCGTGCTTACAAGGCACTTGCCATCATGCTTTTTGCCACACTTTGCACAAGTAGGTCTATAAACATAAGAACCACCACCACTACCACCTTCTGTCTTAGGAGTAGGCACTCTCTCTTTGTTGACCTTAGGGGTGCTAGAGGTGACTTGATTAGAAAAACTCTTCTTAAACCTTGGTTTGCCTTGAACCTCAAATCTACTCTTAGATGAATTACCATCATTGACTCTTGCCCTCTTCACTTCTCTACTCACTTGCTTGAGCTTTTGTTCCTCAATTTGCTAGGCATGAACCATAAGACGTGATATGTTCATGCTTGGAATAAGCATCACCGAACGACATTCATTCGCCACTAGGTCAGATATCTCCATAAAAAAATTGTTCATTTTAGCCCTAGAATCCGCCACCAAGGTTGGGGCATACTTAGACAATTGGGTGAACTTAAGGCTATAATCCTTCACACTCATACCTCCTTGGTGAAGATTGATGAATTCTTGCATTTTTCTCTCCCTTAAATCAAGGGGGAAAAACCTATCAAGGAAGGCCGTCTTGAACACTCCCCAATCAACCGGGCCCGCTCTTATAGATCTCTCTTCTTTCCATTGCTCATGCCACACTTGAGCCACATCTTTCAATTGATAGGCGGTTAGTTCCTCCCTCTCTCTTGGAGACACTCTCATAACATCTAGTACCTTGAACACCTCGTCAATAAACCCTTGTGGTTCTTCATCCACTTTGGAGCCATAGAAGATAGGGGGATTCATCCTTGTGAAATCCCTTATCCTAGAAGAGGTAGTGCTTGCATTGGGGTTCACTTAGACTCTAGCATCTCTAGTGACTTGAGTCGTTAGAGCATGAGTCAATGTTTGGAGAGTCGCCTTATCTCCACATTAGTCATAGCCCCCTTATTATTAAGAGCTTAAGGAGCTTGAGGCCCTTGAGGACCTTGGGGAGGAACTCCCTCTTCATTAGCAATCTCCTCTTCCACTCTTCTTGCGGTCGCTCTTCTTGTATTCATATTCCTATATGCATAAGAAAAGGGTTACGAAAAAGGACTTTATAGAGTTAAGACTCTTAAGGCACGACTAAAGAGTAATGAGAGAAGTGAAAAGTTCCTAAGCATCTTATAGCCTCTAATTCATAAGTGTGGCGCGCTTCACACTCATGAACAAGACTCTACTAGATGTGGTTCATGAGACATCAACCTAAAATTATTCCAAAACCTTATGCTCTGATACCAACTTTGTCACGACCCAGGCTACCCCCTAAAAGTAACATGGCATACTTGACCCCGAAGGGGTCGCATACAATCCCTTGGCAACATCATCACATAAAGACATAAAGACACAAAGACATAAAGACATACAGACATAGAATAATGCGAAAAAATTAAAAACTTTTACAATAGAAGTCAACTTCTTTTCATAAAGGAAAATAGGAAACTAGACTTGTCTCATCCACAATCTAACATAAGAGTACAAATAGGGACAAAGTCCTTTACATCAATAAAGTCTCCAAAAATAGGAAATACAATATAGTCTAGAACATAAAAGGTAAACTAGAAACTAGAATCAATAACATCTTGTCCTCGAACTTGAGGACTCTCCAAGCCTAGGGAATAGTCGACCCAAGCTTCACTTGAAGAAGTAGTAGTCTCAACAACCGGAACCTACACTCATAGTAAAGTAGAAAATATGGGTTAGCACAATGAATTGTACTAAGTATGGAAGCCATGCATTAAAATCTTTAAAACATGCATAAAAGAGACATTTAGTTGAAATCATGCATTTATCAAGTTTAAAAGCCATTGTGTAAATTATGAAGAAACACAAGTCAAACCAACATATAAGAAACCCAAGGTCATACTAGTGTAATGCAAAAGTAAGATCCCATAACCCTACCAAATGCTAAGTATCACATTTAGGCCACCAACACATATATTCTATGTATTGTATGTCGTGGGTTTGTTGGAATGCTTCTATATTTTCTTTTATTAAATTACTTAATATAGTAATATTTATTATAGTTTGTTGCCAATATTCTAAATATTCTTGATTTATCATTAATCAGAATATTGGATTTCTAAATCACTTAAGTTAAATTTTAACATTTCAATTTCTACTCTATCTATCTCAAGTTCATACCACACCTGGTTTATTAATTCTTCTTCTTCTTCTTCAAATATTTTATTCCATATTATCTTCCTTAGAGCAATAATTTTTATATCTTTAAGTATATACAGAATTAATGTTTTATATGCTAATATCATTTCGTCATGTAAATAAGACATAATAATTCCAAAACATAATTCCCTTATACCGTAGTCTTGACGAATATTATTCATATTAGATTACTATAAACTAGATTATTTTCAACATGTTTTCCTGTCACTGTTAACATCGTACTTTCAAAAGTATTTTCTACCTAACAACGCCTCAACTATGTTTACTCCCCTCACGGCTTCTCATGCCTATGGTTTCAACTTTAGGATAGCATAGTCTTGGAAGTTTTCCTTTTTTTCCTCATGTTAACAAACTAGAAAACATCTGACAATAATTCTAGTATATAGTAACTAATATAAATCTATTCTATCATTTCTATGATATTCAGGAATTAATAGATTTAGTTATGTATAATCATAAATGTATATACATGTGTAGTATCTGCACTATTTTGATCCATAGTTTAACTGAAACTTAGATTTTTATTTGAGAGAATATTTGTTTACAAAAGGGCTGTGCTTTCCGTGTAGAAAGTCTTACCCATAGCTGCCATAATGGCTATCTATTTATACAAATATAAGTAACCTTACTATGGTTACTTTATATCTTAAGTTACTTTTCTATACTACGGTTACTTTACATCTGTCCTAACTATTTATCTTCTAGTAATTATACATCCGTATTATATATTTTCATAGGATTCCTAATTCCACTAACTCTATATAAGACAAACAACTTTACTTTATAAACAACTTTACAACTTTCCTTTACATATATTAACACGTTGCTACTACTAAAGTTTCCACTTAGTTTGTCTGCATAGCTTCTCCTTTTATCTTGTCGGCTTTTGTTCCTTTCTTACTCCAGCTGTACGTCTGGGATTACATTATCTTCTCCATGGCATTTAGAACATTGATGATCCGGATATTTGTTTCCAATTGTTTTACAATATCTTGTCATTATCTCTGATGAGATAAAGTTCTTTCTTATAGCTCTTGTAGTTGGCTGTTGCTCAGGTTTTAGTAGACTTAGTGCCCATTGCCTGAGTTCTTCCATATCTGCTTCTCTGATTTCTCGACAATTTGAATATATCATTGTTTGCTCTCTTGAATAATAACTCCATATCGAATTTTCGTTTAAATAATTAGATGTTAGCTCATTTAAGATAGTAGCTATTCCAATAATTCGTTTTCCTGCATAGAATGCTGGTATCTCCACTTTTTGTATTTCGTCTTGTTCTTCTATTTTTTCTGGTATAATCATTTCTCTAGTTAATCCGATTTTTATAACTTGTATAATTGGCTTAATTTCATCATAAAGTATCTCAGCTGGTGCTGAATAGAATCTTATATAAAAAAGGGTTCCTTTAGTTATCCTTTTGTAGTGCATGAATGCTTTATGTAACTCCGGTATTGTAGCTATTTCATCTCCTGTCTGGGTATATACTGTGTTCAGTAATCCATAGTTGTAACAAGTTGCCACTAGATTTGCATTTGTCTTGGGTAAAGCAATTAGTTTGTTGTATCCTTGTAGAGTTTGGGTAATATAGTCTTCGTGTGGATTTTGGGTAGTTTTAGATCTGGGGTTTTTGTTTAAAAAGGTTTGTATTTTGTGGATGTTTTCTATGTAAGCTCTGGTTATATGATTATAAATTTTCTTGTCTTATCCTAAGCTGTCCTTGTAGGTATTTATTTGTGGTGGTACAAATAAGGGGTTTTGATTTCTTGGTACAAATGGTTTCTCAAATGTCTTGTTCATATTTGTATTAACATATCTTTTCTCTTCTTTTGTAGATAATGTGCTACCTGTAGCTGCGTGTAACAAATTGTTAGTTTGGGTTTTTCGGTGTTTCCCAGCGTCACCTTCTATCTCTGGAATTTTCAAGTCTTCCGATCGACTTAGCTCCGCATATTTATTGTCATGCTGCTGACTTTTTATTTGTTATAGCTCTTTATCCATGTTATCTATCTTTGTACAAAACATTGCTATAGCATTGAATATTTTTTCATCTTTGTCTAGATCCGTCTGTGTAGCTTTGTCTTGAAATGTAGTCTGCAATGACATTTTGTTAGTACTTATCACTTCTATTGTAAATGTAAAATTCTGTATATTTAATACTAGTCTTCTTATTTCTTTTGTTGTAACTGAATCTTGTATCTTCCTTGTGATCCACCATTTTACCTGCGTATTATCTGTCCTTACAATAAACTTATTATATACGATATATGGTTCAAAAGCTAATAAACATTTATATAGTGCATATAATTCTTTTCTATTTATTTCCCATTTTATTTCAGGATTTGTAAACGTACCTGAGTAATATCTACAATGATGTTCTATTTTTTCTTTATCATTTTTGTATTTTAGTACTCCTCCATAACTTATTTCGCTTGCATCTGATTCTATTATGTATATAAACTTTTTATTTTCATCCGGGAAATATAATTTAGGTAGTTTCTTACATAATGATTTTATTTTCGTATTTGTTCTTGATCTTTTTTATCAAAATAATATTCTACATCTTTCTTTAATTTTTTGTGCAAAGGTTTTAGATTTTCCGCTAAATTAGGTATATAGTCTCTTACTTGGTTTACCAATCCTAAGAATGATTGTAATTTCTTTTTCGTATCTATTTGTTCTTCGGAATTTATTATTTTTTGTACTATATGATTCTGCATTTTTATACCATTTTTATCTATTTGTATCCCTAAAAATTCTATTTGGTTTTTCATTATTTCCGCTTTTTTCTTACTTAGACTTATTCCTGAGTGTGTTATAATATGTATAAATTTTTCTAATAACCTGATATGGTCTTCTTCCGTCCTTGAATATAACAAATATATCATCTATATATACTATACAATTTTCTAGTTGGTTGAAGTAATTATCCATAAAATGTTGGTATCTACCTGGTGCATTTTTGTATCCAAATGGTAGTACGTTCCATTCATAGAATCCTTGTGGTACTGTGAAAGCTGTTAATTTTTTAGATTCTTCTTCGAACTTTAGATGGTAGAATCCTGATTTACAATCAAATTTACTAAAATAGTTGTAGCCTTGTATTTGTCTTACTTTTAATACTTTGTTTGGTATGGGATAGTTATATGTTTTTGTTTTTGCATTTAGATTTCTATAGTCAATAACCATACGACTTTTTCCTCTTTTTTGTTCACTATGTTTATTTACTATAAATGCTGGACTTGTATGTTTACTATTACTTTCTTGGATATATTTATTTTCTAATAACTCTTTTATATGCATTTTGAATTCTGCTAAATCTGCGAAATTATATTTCAATGGTTTTTGAGTAATTATGCTATTTTCATTGATTAGTTCTATTTTTATTTTTGTTTGGTGTTTTTCCCATCCTTTTAGGGGATCTTCACTATATAACATATCCAATCTTTTTTGAATTATTTTTATTTTATCTATTGAAAATATTATTAATTCTATATTGTGGGTATTTTCTTTAACATTTTCTAATTTTTGGGTTATTTTTTCACTTCCTTTAATCCATGGTGTGGACTTTCTATTCTTATTATTTACTCTTTTTGCTCCTATCTTTTGTTTGCATGGTGTAGTAAACCACCAATGTGTTTTTGTTATTATGTGTGGATATAATTTTTCTAAAAACGGCATTCCTAAGAGCATATCTTTATTTATAAATTCATAACTATATATATCTTCTATAGTTAATATTTTATCCCATATTTGTAATTTTATATTGTTTGCTTTATATGTTATTATACTTCCTTCGTTATTAAATCCTGTTACTACTATAGGTGTTTTTTATTTTTCCCATTTTTCATCTGGTAGACAATTATGTTTACACATGTTTGCTTCTGCTCCTGTATCTAACATTGGAGTGTAATATCTATTATAGTAATTTTCTACTATTATTTTTGAAAGTATATAAATTTTCATACTGCTCTTTTTATTATGATCTTTTTGTTTTTATAAGTTATTATTAATTGGGTATTTTCTAAGTTATATGGTTTCATTTCTTCTAACCATTTTATTCCTAATATTATATTATCTTCTTGATATATTTTGAAGTTTATTAATATCATTATACCTCCTATGATTATTTCTTTTTGGGTTGTTTCTTCTATATGTAACAATTCTTTTGGTAATTCTAGGCATACTTGTTCTTTAGAAATTATTTCTTCTTCTGCTACTAATTCTCTTGGTATATAGTTTTCTTCTTGTCCAGTATTTATTATAATGATATGTTTCCTTTGTTCTATTATTCCAGTTATATAATAGTGATATGGTTCAACTTCTTTTATCCTTTGATATTCTACTGATTTTCTTGTGGGTTGTGATATCTCATTATCTTTGTCTATATTTTTTTATCCTTTTTGCTTATTCTATCACTTACTATTTCTAGATCTTCTTCTATGTTTATTTCTTTGTAACTATAATCATTATTATCTATTACCGTAACAATTTTTTCAAAAGGATTTTCTATTTTTATTCTATTTATCTTATTTTTTGCTGTTATCTTATGTTTTGTTGTTAATACATATAGATTTTTACAGCGAGCTGTAAATATCTTACTTCCTGGGGCTAACTCTATTCCTGACATTTTCCAGTATAATACTAATGATTTGTCTATATTTCTATCATTTATAGCTACTGAATAATTAGCACTTATTATGAATTTAAATTTTTGGTATATTAGATTTCCTTTTACTGCACTTATTATACTTCTTTCTATTGGTTCTATTATTCTGTCATCTGCCAAATATATTTCTATTGGTGTATCTATTCCTTCTCTAAAACAAGCTTTTATTAATATTTCCGTTCCTCCTAAGTGTACGTATTTTATGGGTTCTTTAGCTTTAATTTCTTGTATTTCTTTATTTATTATTCGTTTGTTTATTATAGGTA
This sequence comes from Solanum stenotomum, assembly GCF_019186545.1. NCBI lineage: Eukaryota > Viridiplantae > Streptophyta > Magnoliopsida > Solanales > Solanaceae > Solanum > Solanum stenotomum. The sequence goes on along the minus strand of NC_064284.1, from coordinate 39,383,309 downwards.
TTCTTGCTTTTCCTTGAGTATATTTGCAATCTATTATATGTTCTTTTTGACTTAATACGTAATATTCTTCTTTTTGTCTTTTAAATATATTTCTTATTAATGGTACTTGGAATATTTTTTCTACACTAAGATCTAATTCTTTTCCTTTTATTTGTTCAAATATATTAGTATCAAATATCACTTTTTGTTCTGCAAATTCTTCATTTATATATTCGTCTTTACTTATTATTTTTACTTCTCTTTCAGTCATTATTATCTTCTAGATAATTCTCGGACAATTCTATTTCAATTTCTTCAAGTTCATATATACTATCATCGCTTTCTAATTCATAATCTATATAGTCTATTTGTGTATATATTTCTTCATTAATTATTATTTCTGATACTTGTTTTTGCTTTGGATTTTTTGGTAATTTACAATCTTTAGCTAAATGTCCTAGTTTTCCGCAATTATAACATGTGCATTCTCATATCTTTCTTTTTGGTCTGAAAGGTCTTTTTGCTGTAGTATTTTTTATATAATATCTCCTTCTTGGTCTTTTATACTTATACTAAGATTTGTATGTTTTATAATTTCCTGGTTTCCTATATTTCTTTTTATTATAATTATCATTGCATCCAAATTGGGGTGCTATCTTATCTTTACAACATGCTAAGTTTTTAATTATTGTTTTTTCCATTTTCATTTCTTCTCTATATTTTTCACAAATTTCTGAGTACCATTTTTGTAAATATCTCATTCTTGCTCCAAGTGTATCTTGTAATCCTGCTTCATTCCAATCTTTTATTATTTTAGAACTAAATGGTTCTGGTAATTTTGTAAAATACAATTTTCTTATTTGTTTTGCTTCGTCTGTACTATATGTTCCTTTATAATAATATTCTCTAAATACACATGTGTATTCGTCTATATAACACATATTACATATGGCTAATTTTAACATTAAATTTCTATTTAACTGTTTTTCTTTATTTTGTTCTTCTACTTCTGTAGTTGTACTGCTAAATTCATTTCTTATAGCTATTTCATATTTATTTAATATTTCAATTGGTGTAGTTGCAATTTCTCCATCTATTTGCTTATTATTTCATAATGTTTTTATACTTTCTTCTGCTAGGTTTTGTAACCATAATTTTACCGTTCCTATTAGTGTTCTTTCTATATATCCTGGTACTTCTGTCATATCAATTTTATTATCTATCAGTTGTTTTGATATGTATCCTACCCATAGTTGTATTGTTTTATTTATATCTGCTACACAATCTAAATCTAAAAAACCATTCTTTCGTGTTGTTGTGGATGGTGTCCATTTTTTATTTATTTTCCTGTTTAATCGTTTATCGCATAGACTATTATATCTATCAGATTCTTCATAACTAACTGTATAATAATCAGGACTTAATGTTTTTGGGTTTTTTACTTTTGTGCTTGTGCTTGCTTCATCTTTTATTTCTTCTGTATTTATTTCTATTGTATTATCGTCGCCTATTTTTCCCAGTATTTCCGTATATGTTTCGCTTATATCTGAGCTTTGTTTTGAGCAATTTTCATCTTCTATATCAACATTATCTACTCTTATATCTGGGTTTAATTTTTCTTTAAATTTTTCTATTTCCATTTTTAATTCTGTTTCTATTTCTTTTTCTTTTTGTTTAGCTGCATATAGTTCTTTAAGCATATTTAATTCTTTTTCTAAGGCAATTATTTTATCATTTTTTGCTTCCTCAATCTGTTGTATTTCTAATTTTGCTTGTTGTTTTATCATATCTATTTCTTTTTTCTTATCTATTTCTTCATTTTCTTTAGCTAGTCGTACCATGACAGTTAGGCTATCTTCTAATTTTACTGTTTCTCTTTCTATCATTAAATATAGATTTTCACCTATTTTTTTATACCTTCTTCCCAAATTTGAAAATATTATTTTTATTTTTAATCCTTCCGGATTCTCATAAGTTTTTTCTTCTATAGCAAATTCTTCCTTATTCATCTAAGATTATGTTTTAGTTTATACTCTAATCTTGATATTTCATGTTGTAATTTAAATATTACTTTTCTCTGGGCTAGTATAGATTTTTGACATACTCCTGCATATATATTGTATTGAAGCCTTTCTTGTTTATGTTTTAATTCTTGTCTATTTAATATTACTTCTCGGATTATTTCATGCTTAAGATTTTCGTTATCGTTCATCTTTAGTCTTTCTTGTTTCTTTTATTACTTAGCTCTGATACCAATTTTGTGGGGGTGGGGGTCTATTCTTTTAGATGTTAATTCTTTCATAATACATTTTTTCTAAAGGAATTAATCTGATAATTTCTTTTATGTTTTCTAATATATATTCTATGTATTGTATGTCGTGGGTTTGTTGGAATGCTTCTATATTTTCTTTTATTAAATTACTTAATATAGTAATATTTATTATAGTTTGTTGCCAATATTCTAAATATTCTTGATTTATCATTAATCAGAATATTGGCAACAAACTATAATAAATATTACTATATTAAGTAATTTAATAAAAGGTAAACTAGAAACTAGAATCAATAACATCTTGTCCTCAAACTTGAGGACTCTCCAAGCCTAGGGAATAGTCGACCCAAGCTTCACTTGAAGAAGTAGTAGTCTCAACAATCGGAACCTACACTCATAGTAAAGTAGAAAATATGGGTTAGCACAATGAATTGTACTAAGTATGGAAGCCATGCATTAAAATCTTTAAAACATGCATAAAAGAGACATTTAGTTGAAATCATGCATTTATCAAGTTTAAAAGCCATTGTGTAAATTTATGAAGAAACACAAGTCAAACCAACATATAAGAAATCCAAGGTCATACTAGTGTAATGCAAAAGTAAGATCCCATAACCCTACCAAATGCTAAGTATCACATTTAGGCCACCAACACATACATAGCATACTTTACCATAGTCATAAACAACATACATAAAAGAGGAGACATTCATGTTCAGAACTTATAACAAATGAAGTCATCATTACATTCATACAAACCTTTCTTACATAATTCACAAGTTGTCAAAATCATAGGAGAACCTCACCATAACCCCTCTTAGAGTCTACCTGTGCAATGCATAAGTGAAGTCCCATACCCCCCACTCACAATAAGTAGTACCCCTTAAGAAGTCATAATTAAAGTCCATGTTCTTACCATAGTTCATAGTCATACCATTAGGGAAGAATTGAATTAACCAACATAGACCATGTGAGCTACATGGAATCTGGTGTTCTACCCCCACACCAGAAATAGGTGTCCTACTGGTGGATCCACTAGCTAAGACATGTGTGGGCACATAGTTATGGGATATGAGGATTGCTACTAGAAATCTGGACTACTAGTGTAAAAGGTTTCCTTCCCATGAGACAACATACAATGGGAAGCCAAACTTACTAGACGTAAAAACCCCAATCTCATTTTAACGTCCTCTCAGTGCTACGTATAATTCCCTTTAAAAGTGATACCAAGTCTTTACTTAAGTTTATATTCATAAGATGGTGTATTAGAAACACACATGTCAACATATCAACATAATAGCTCATAGGTTTCTTTAAGTGAGAATGCTCCTTTCACTTTAGAAACATTAGCATGTGAGTAAACCTTTCACATTGTAGTCATATTGTGATCATGAGGATGTCCTTTCAACCAACCCAACAAGATCATGATAAACATACATACATACTTCATACATAATCAAGTTCTTAGGGTATAGGGAAGAAGGATCTTACATCTACACCACAAAATTAGATATAGGATCATTACTATCCAAATAAATCACATACTCATATAGAATCAACATCAACATACACAAACCCTAGCCAATTGCCCTTTAAGGCCATGAACATTATCAACTCTAACTTCTAAAATAACAACATTAAAATAGAGAGATTTCATGATTCAACACCCTAACAACATAAGCATAATCAATTATTAGCTTTCATGACCATTCAAGTCAAATCTTAGTTCACAAATTAGGAAGAAAGGGAAACCATGGGTCCAAGAGAGATTTTCATCAAAATCCATCAATACTACAAAAATATAACCATAAACTATCATAATTAATCATAATAGATCATAATTGAAAAGTAGAAATCGTTTTGGATGAAGACCCATGGTTAGAGTTAAACCCTAGATTTTGGAAGTCTTAAAAACACACTTTGAAGGCACTTCTCGGAGGATAGCTACCCAAGAATGATGAGCATCCATACCTTAGGTTGAATTGCTTACGAATTTGGAGAAGAAAGACTTGTTCTTGAACCCCTAGCTTGAGCTTCTTCTTTGTTCTTCAAAGGAGTTTAGAGAGAGAATATTTTGGGAGGGAAGTCAGTTGAGTTTAGGTCTTGTGAGTTATGAGGAGTTAAGTGAAGTTTAATAGTTAAAAAGTACTTATACTAGTCTAAAATAAATAAATAAGACCACCCCCACCCTTACTTAATTAATTAGGTTTTAGTTTGAATGTTTGACCCTTAGCCGTTTTTGGACAACCTTGGCAAACCTCATCCACGATCCCCCACCTACGGGGTGTGGAATAATCCATGGACTGTACTGGTCACTCGTGGATTGGATCTGAGGCTGGTCTCTTGGACTTGGTCCAGGATTCATCCACGAGCTCCCATCTATGGGGCATGGTATGGTCCACAGACCGTACTTTCGAGGCGTCAAAAGGGACTGAGACTAGGAAGTTTTGGGGTAGTTTGGTGAAGCTAAGTATTGACTCATGACTCCTATCTATGGGGCGTGAGTCAACCCACGACTCGTAGGTTGAGTCTCGTGGTTGATGCTGTGTTTTTGACAGCTTTTGGGCATCCCCCTTGGTCCTCCTCAAGCACCTTTGGGGGGTCCTTGGGAGGGCCATGCCTTGACGTCTAGGGACTATAAACTTATTACTAAGTTATGGAGGTAATTTTACGACTATTATCTTGACGTTAACCCTTTTTAGGACACTAGATTACATGTTAGGTTCTAGCTTTGGTCATTAGAATTTCGGGATGTTTATCGGGACAAGACCCACGACATCCTGACAAAATTGAAAAGTAAATGAAATCCTCTGAAAGTAAGATAGCTAACTCAAACTCCATATGGTATCAACGAAGCTTTTATTGATGACCCTGAATACCTATATCTGCATCATGAAAGGATGCAGAGCAAATGGCTCAGTACGTGGAATGAACGAGCTTGTAAGGGGAATTCTAAAGCATAACATAAGCTTGAACTTGATAAAAAGGAAACATACTTACCTCTTTTCCAACTTACTCAACTCAAGGATACTCAAAACTACTAAAACTTACTCAACTCAGAAGTACTCAAGGATAAGATACTCAACTCAGAGATTAGATTCTCAACTCAAAGATGTGATACTCGACTCTGGATACTCCACTCAATATAAAGCTACAATACACATGCAATATCCGCAAAGCTTTTAAAACAATAGAAATCAACTCAGTGTATTTAAGAATACAATAAGAACTCAATTTATATATAATAAAATATAATATAACTCTGTGGGAGTTTCTCTAACCGACAACCACCACTATGAGCCTAAGCGATGATATAGCGTCTTTCCCACGCTTTCAGAACTATCCTATACTTTGCCGTCATATAGGACGCCTTAACTAAGTGGATCCACTAGTCTATGCTAAAAAGCACTAAGGAATCATCTAAAAAGTATGATCCTTTCTACCCATTATGTCTACATGGTTTATGGAGACGTGAGTTATCTGGACTCAGATTCGTCCCCATATCGGTGCTCAATACTACTCCCAAAATATACAGATCATATGTTTAAAAACATAACTTTTTCTTTGATTTGAGGTAATTACTCTAAAATCTTTCTATTAAAAGAGATGGTACTCAAACTGCTCAAAACTCTTTTGGAAATCTCAGTTTCCTCTAATCTTAAATGTGAAAATATTTACTCCTGGAATACTTAGTTCCCATAAATCATTTTAAAGAAAATAAACGTTACTGTTACTCTTTAATTAACTCAAAGATTAAGTCTTAAAACAAAGTTAAAATATTTGTAAAAGACTTCTTAAAATGTGGTTCATGCCGAATTATGGACGTGAACGACTCAATGCAAGGTTTTCAATAACCATAGAGAGAAATTAATACTTGTAACTCAAGAAATTCAATGATACTACTCATTTCAAGAATTCTCAACTCAGAGGGTTCATGCGGGGTTATGAGTATGAACTACTAAACTCAAGGACACAAAGATACTTATCTCAAGACTGTTCGACTTATATGGTTCATGCGGAATTATGGGCATGAACAATTCAACTCAAGAAATTCATGGGTAACATATAATAATCCCATGATTAGAAATATAATCTCAGAGGGTATTATCAACTCAATACTCAAGACTTAGAACTTGAAGATACTACTCCTCTCAAAGGTACTCAACTTATGGAGTTCATTTGAAATTTATGGGTATAAACGACTAGACTCAAGGGTCAAAATATCAATATGGAACTCATGTATATGACTCTTCTCATTCTCAAACTTACTTACTCAAAACTTAACTCAAATCGATGATGGATTTCAAAGGATTCACAATTGAACTCAAAGGCTTCCTTGAATTCTACTCTTAACTCTCTCTTGAATGTGAATTATAAATTCAAGAGTTATGGTTCATGATATGAAGGATATAGTGATGACAGTATAGACTCATGAATACATTCTTCTTACTCTCATACTCAGTTGCTCGAGTATTGAAACAAGTTATTAGAAATTGTAGAAGACTCCTTAAAGGACACCAAGGGACTTTCTCATAAATGTTTGAGAGAACTCTCAAGACTTGACTCTCGACTCTACCTTCAATGTGATTTATGAATTCAAGGTTGTGATTTGTATTAGGTAACATCTCGTGATGTTTAGGAGTGTTTTTAGATAGTTAAACATGAAAAATGATCAAGAAATCACTGTCTGGAAGAAAGTCCGCGACGCGGAGATGCATTTAAATATTTGGTCGTGAAATAAATTTCGAGGCAGAAGGGTCCGTGACAGCTCCGTGACGCGAAGAGAAAAATATCCTATCCTGAGGAACAGGTCCGCGATACCCAGATTCGCCCAACTTCTTCCTTCTTCATTTTCTAACCCCAATTCACCTAAACTCAGTTCTTTTTCCTCAATTACTCTTTAGATTCAGATACCCACTACATGTACACAAGAATCTAAGCAAACACAACTCTAAAATCGACACGATTTCCTCAAGAACTCATCAATCTCATCTTAACTCAAGAATGAAAGTCAATTTCAAGAACACAATTCAAGAACATCAAATCTTCAACTTTCTAGAACGAACTTAACGCTGAAATTAACTTGATTGGCGTGTGGGTGAACAAACCCAACACTATGGAAGCTTGCATACCTGAAGGAACCCTTTTCTTGAAGAAATTGAAGGAAAATGTTGGAAGAAGAACCCTAGCCTTAGCGTTTCATGAATTCCTTGAGCGTAGAATTTTTGGAGTGGATGAGAGGGTTTGATTTATGAAAACTGATTTTTCTACACGTTGAGGGAAATTTAGATGACCTCATAAGGGTTTTTAGGACCAAAATACCCTTAAATAAATAAATAAAATGAGGTGGGAGTCGGAATAATTTTTCACCAGGCAGAGAGGTCCATATTGGCTCCGTAACGCGGTGCTGCCAAGTTTGTGCGTCGTTAGTAAATCAGTCATAACATTTTACTCAGAGCTCGAAATTTAGCAAACTCATTGGCATTGGAAAGAGGACTTGAAGACCTTTTATTTAATACCATAGAGCCTACCTAACTCATTATGTACTAAGAGTGATGTTCATTTGAAGTTGACCTAGAACTTAGAAGAACTATGGAATGACTTGAATGAACTCTCTTTAGTTCTTCTTGGAACTCAAGGTGCTACTTCTACTGCCCTTAACACTCAAGATAATTTTAATTCCTCGGTAAAATCCTATTCATAATGAAGGATGGTTCAAGTCTTAGCTCAAAAGAATTCTGGGGTGTTAAAATATCTCCCCCTTAGGATCATTCATCCTCGAATGACCACTGGACTTGGTATGGAATGAGTTTACCCTTACTAAGGTCTGAGTCTAATGGTACGCTCTCACTATATTCAAGCTTAACCCAAATCCTTAGGTTCGGGTTCTATACCTCTCTATAGGGAATCTCATCCCATGACTATTACTTTTTACCACCACATTCAAGCTTGGTACTCTAACAACTCCATGGACTCTTACTGACCAACTCCTTTTGATCCAGCTAAGGGCTCTCATTTAATTATTTCTCATAGTAAAACCTCATCCTCCTCTTTTATAACCTTTCATGGAAATATCACACCATCACTATCACGATAAGAAAATCAACCTCATTTTTCTAACATCACTCCATTACTAAAAGGACCTCCGAAACGACATCTCTCATACTCTTTGAAACTCATTACTATCTTACTCTCAAACACTCAACTTGATTTCTCATCTTGTCATCTCCCCCTTAGGTCTAAAGCTGACAGTTGAAAGATATGGACCTATTCCACATTAAGAACTCAATTATACTATCTTAGCACACATGAGAAAATCATTAACTCAATTGGAACCTCATCGGGTAACATACCATCTTGGTACACCTTTTAATCATCGTGTTACTCTTGTGACTTAGACACACTTCATTGCCCTTATCTAAGGTTAGGGTCTCTCACTTGTACCACTCATATTTAATGCAACTAATATCTCAATTTCTCACATGCTCTATGTTAAGTCTTCATGATCAAATCTCAAGACTAACATCATCACCCTCATGTTGCCATTCTTTTGATCATGACACTCATCTCAAATTCAAGCTTAATGTTCATTACTAAACCCGACCTCATTACTTGATCAGTTCTATAACCTTGTGAACATCACGACCCTCTAAAACAAATCATAAGCCTAGCTTAGATATATCACTTCATAAATACTCTGCTCTCTTATTCAACACATGAGTTTAGTCTCCTCTAATATGATGGTACATCGACATCAACTCTATTCTGGTTAACAAATATATACTCTATCTCATCTTGACTAGCAACTCTTACTATACCTATAAGGGAAAACTCCTCCTTAATAACTTACTGGGTGCATGACTATAGTAATATAGCTCTTCAAAACACTATCTCCCTTTCTAGGATTACTAAACTTCTGCATACTTTCCTCTAACTCTAGTCTTTTTTACTACTACTGCTTATGATCTCGTAACTCGTACTACCTTTTCGGATGGAAAATATTACCCAAGCTATAAACATACCTCCTCATAATGATCTCAGCTGAAAATAGATTAAGGAAAATAGTACAACTCATTTTTAGCTCAAATGCACATTCATATAATTATGGGTGCATTTCTCTGAAACTGAACACTTAACTTACTCTCATGGGTGTCTCTCAAGCCCCTCTGGAGTATCATGGCTTCCTCAAGATTTCTGCTAAGAACAACTCATCGATAAAGGACTAAATTTGCTTTTCAACCACCTCTAGTCTGATGGGTAATCAAATGAATCTGAGAAACGCAAGAGTACGAATAGATCTCTATGACATAGCTCTATTGCTCAATTAAGACTATGAAAAAAGGAAACTTTTCTTAAATGTTTGTAGTCCCTCATTTAAAGAAGTGGGGGCCTCACAACCATAAATAAGATCCTACTGACACGGCTTTATAAACACCCTAGGATACTTGAACTCTGTGTTCTGATACCAAGTTTGTCACGACCCGAGTCAACACCCTGGATGTGGCCGACACTCAAGAGCTATTGTTGGTCCCTAAGTGAACCCTCATCCTAGCTGACTACAAGAGGAAGACTAACTTAAGCATGCAAAAGCTTAAAAACTGAATAAAAATTCATGAAAACTTTAATACAAAGCTTTAACTCAAAACAAAACTCTGAATAATATAATATATTCAACTAGCCAACAGTAGGCAACTCAAGTCTTTAATACATTTAATAAGATAAGTGAATCAGACTTCTCAAACTCTACTATCTATCTATAAAGCCTCTAAATGACATAGATAGAAATCGGGACAAGACCCACGACATTCTGACAAAACTGAAAAGTAAATGAAATCCTCTAGAAGCAAGGAGGCTCACCATAGTTAACTCGAACTCCATGTGGTATTAACGAAGTTGTTGTTGATGACTCTGAATACCTATATCAGCATCATGAAAGGGTGCAAGCCAATGGCTCAGTACGTGGAATGTACAAGCATGTAAGCGAAATTCTAAAGCATAACATAAGCTTGAACTTGATAAAAAGGAAACATACTTACCATTTTTCAAACTTACTCAACTCAAGGAATACTTAAGGATACTCAAAAATACTCAAACTTACTCAAAGTACTAAAGGATAAGATACTCAACTCAAAGATTAGATACTCAACACAAAGATATGATACTCGACTCTGGATACTCCACTCAATAGAAAGCCACAATACACATGCAATACATGGAAATCTTTTAAAATAGTAGAAATCAACTCAGTGTATTGAAGAATATAATAACAACTCAATTTATATATAATAAAATATGATATAAATTTGTGGGAGTTTTTCAAATCGACAACCACCACTATGAGCCTAAGCGATGATATAGCGTCTTTCCCACACTTTCAGAACTGTCCTATACTTTGTCGTCATATAGGATGCCTTAACTAAGTGGATCCACTAGTCTATGCTAAAAAGCACTAAAGAATCATCTAAAAAGTATGATTTTTTCTACCCATGATGACTACATGGTTTATGGAGACGTGAGTTATCTGATTTAAAAACATATGTTTAAAAACATAAATTTTTCTTTGATTTGAGATAATTACTCAAAAATCTTTCTCTAAAAAAGATGGTACTCAAACTGCTCAAAACTCTTTTGGAAATCTCAGTTTCCTGTCATCTTAAACATGAAAACATTTACTCTTGGGAATACTTAGTTCCCATATATCATTTTAAAGAAAATGAACTTTACTCTTACTCTTTACTCAAATCAAAGATTAATTCTTAAAACAAAGTTAAAACATTTGTGAAAGACTTATTAAAATATGGTTCATGCCGAATTATGGACGTGAACGACTCAATGCAAGGATTTCAATAACCATAGATAGAACTCAATACTTGGAACTCAAGAACTTCAATGATACTACTCATTTCAAGAATTCTCAACTCAGAGGGTTCATGCGGGATTATGAGTATTAATTACTCAACTCAGGGACTCAAAGATACATCTCATCTCAAGACTGTTCGACTTATACGGTTCATGCGGAATTATGGGCATGAATAATTCAACTCAAGGACTTCATAGGTAATATGTAATTGTCCCATGATTAGAAATATAATCTAAAAGGGAATTAGGAACTCAATACTCAAGACTTAAAACTTGAAGATACTATTCCTCTCAGAGGTACTCAACTGATGGAGTTCATGCAGAAGTTATGGGAATGAACGACTCGACTCAACGGTCAAAATATGAATAAGGAACTCATGTATATGACTCTTCTCATTCTCATACTTACTTACTCAAAACTTAACTCAAATTGATGATGCATCTCAAAGGATTCACAATTGAACTCAAAGGCTTCCTTGAACTCTACTCTTAACTCTCTCTTGAATGTGAATTATGAATTCAAGAGTTATGGTTCATGATATGAAGGATATCGTGATGACAAAATATTCTCATGAATACATTCTCCTTACTCTCCTACTCACTTGCTCGAGTATTGAAACAAGTTATTAGAAATTGTAGAAGACTCCTCAAAGGACTCAAAGGGACTTTCTCAAAAATTTTTGCGAGAACTCTCAAGACTTGACTCTCGACTCTACCTTTAATGTAATTTATGAATTCAAAGTTGTGATTTGTATTAGGTAACATCTCATGATGTTTAGGAGTGTTTTTAGATAGTTAAACATGAAAAACGATCAAGAAATCACTATTATGAAGAAAGTCCGCGACGCAGAGATGCATTTAAATATTTAGTTGCGTGATAAATTTTGAGGCAGAAGGGTTCATGACAGCTCCGCGATGCGGAGAGAAAAAATTCCTTTCCTGAGGAACAGTCCGCGATGCGGACCTGGTGCCCAGATTTGCCCGACTTTTTCCTTCTTCATTTTCTAACCCCCAATTCTCTTAAACTAGGTTCTTTTTCTCAATTACTCTTCAGATTCAGATACCCACTATATGTATCCAAGAATCTAAGCAAACACAACTCTAAAATCGACAGGATTTTCTCAATAACTCATCAATCTCATCTTAACTGAAGAACGAAAGTAAATTTCAAGAACACAATTCAAAAACATCAAACCTTCAAGTTTCTAGAATGAACTTAATGTTGAAATTAACATGATTGGTGTGTGGGTGAAGCCAATACTATGGAAGCTTACATACCTGAAAGAACCATCTTCTTGAAGAACTTGAAGGAAAATCTTGGAAGAAGAACCCTAGCCTTAGTGTTCTTGAATTCCTTGAGCGTAGAATTTTTGGAGTGGATGAGAGAGTTTGATTTATGAAAACTGATTTTTCTACATGTTTAGGGAAATTTAGAGGACCTCCTAAGGATTTTTAGTACTAAAATACTCTTAAAAAAATAAATAAAATGAGCTGGAAGTCGGAATAATTTTTCACCAGGCAGAGAGGTCCGTATTGGCTCAGTAACGCGGAGACATCGCGGTGCTACTGCCAGGTTTGTGCATCGTTAGTAAATATGTCATAACGTTTTACTCAAAGCTTGCAATTTAACAAACTTGGTGGCGTTGGAAAGAGGACTTGAAGACCTTTCATTTAATACCTTTTAGCTCCCCTAACTCATTTTGTACTAAGAGTTATTGTCATTTGAAGTTGACCACAAGTTAGAAGAACTAAGGAATGACTTGAATAAACTATCTTTATTTCTTCTTGGAACTCAAGGTGCTACTTATAGTGACCTTAACACTCAAGAAAAATTTAATTCCTCGGTAAAATCCTACTCACAATGAAGGATGGTTCAAGTCTTAGCTCAAAAAATTTCTGTGGTGTTACACTTTCAACCTTAGAATCCTTATTATGTGAGAAAAACTTTCACATCTTACTCTTATGTGTATATGAGAAAATATTTTCAATAACACATAATGATCATCATCATTGATACTTTACTCTCAAAGCATCCTTAAAACAATTGCATAGATTTCATAAGAAAATGTATAAATCCATAATTTACCTTTCAAGGTTCAAAATCCAATTGCAATAATCAACACTTAGAAAACAAGGGGTATCTATGGATTTCATCATAAATTCATGTAAAGCTAGAAATACATGCTTAATTAAATAAAAATCTTCTTTTACAATCAAAATCCTACATCATATGATTCATAACTTGTAAACATGGGGATTACATGGGTTCATGGGGGAAATCATCCTAAAATCATAGTATTTCATCAATTCATGCCTAAGAGATTACAATTCAATCATTTAAATCAACAATGAAGAAGACCCATGACAATTGAAGAAAACCCTAACTCAGTTGGGGAATTCTAACTTTGAAATAGAGAGATTTGGGAACTCCATGAATGGAAGGAATCCATAGATGAAAACTATCATACCTTGAAGCCAAATGATAATCGTCAATGGAGGAATTGAGACTTGACTTGAAACCATAGGTTGAGTCTTTCTTCTTCTTCAAGTTTGTAGAGAGAAATATTTTGGAGAGGAGAATTGATCTTCTTTTGTGATTTTGGAAGAATGACTTCAATGGGCTAATTTAGGGGTTGAAAACACTTATATAGGGGTCTTAGTAAAGGGTAAAACAACATAGAATAGGAGTTCATTAACTACGAAAAGACCCAACTACCCCTGAAACTTAAATGCCAGTTGTGACCCATGGCCACTGCTGACAGACCGTGGTCAGGACGACGGACCGTCTACACGACTGTCGATGGTGGTCAGAAAGGTGGATCATTGGCCTGTGGACCATGGACCCCAACAATGGACCATGATCTGACCAACGGTTTGTTGGTCATGTCGTAGTTCTTTGCCTTCAGACCATTTTCAGGCAGGCCATCCACGGACCACTCTGTGGTCCCTTCCACGGGCCGTGGGTGGCCTTCGTAGTGCCATCTATAATTTTTCTAAACTCAGCCATAATGCCCTATTTCGAATACGGGGTGTACACTTTCTATACTAGAACATTGAAGGATAATGATATAAATGTAGGGTAATGAACATATAATGAAGTAATTCGGCACACTAGGGAGAGGGGAACATATTGTTAACTATATTGGAGATCGTAAGCTGCCACTATTTTCCCTTACTAGGAATAGAGCTTAGAAAATTACTTTGTTGATATTAATTGCAAGTATCATATATCATGCCAAGGGATACAAAATCGGTTTGCCTTACATACCTTATTCTCAGACCAATACAACTATCACGAATAAGCCTCCCTTTTAGGTGTTAATCTACAATATAATTCATGATAAACAAAAATTAGAAGCTATTACAATGTGAGCCTCGTAAAATAGAAGCTAACTTTGATGGACAATGAGCTCGTACAGTCTATAAACAAATATGTATCGCCACACCCTCTTTCTATGTACAATACAAATCTTATATATATCCTTTCCGAAGATTACCCAACAATACACATAAAATATCCCAAAATTTTCTTTATCATAGCAACAAAATATTGAACTCACCATCCCTTGAGTTCTTAATGACATCACACCCATAATTTCTTACTCAAACTCACACATAAGGAGAAAAATGGAGTAGTCACCTTACCTCACTAGGAGGACAATTCCTTTGAAGTGGTGTGCTTTATAGGAAATTGATAGACTTAAAGTTCCCATCACTAGGAGGACCATTCTTTCCAATTTTGAGTATCCTCTTCCACCCCCACTCAAAAGACAAAGGGGAGCGTAAATAAATGATCCCATGGATCAACAAAGAGTCACTCCACACACTCAAAAGAGTGTGAGTGAAAAGAGAAAAAAAGAAGGCTTTTATTGAGGAGGGTACAAAGAAGATAATGTTGATCAATAAAAGCTCCTCTTCCTCTTCCAACCTTGTAGAGTCACACTTTAGTGTACTTGGACTAAAGACTATGGTGATAATGTAGTGGAGAGTAAACCGACACCTACTGTGGTTGAGAAGGTGCTACAATGAAAGAGGAGTGCAATCAACTTCAACAAGATACAAGATCCCAATTCTTATGTGAGTTCTACGGTACTTCCAATCATTGATCCAAAAGAACTTAATAGGTTTAAAGTTGTTGGCAAGCACATAATTTTGGAGGAGTACCGATTATACATTGAAATGACTACCCGATGATTTAGGAGATGATAAAATTTCACCGGTTTAAGAAATTCACCAAAGTTCAAACTCTGTACGTCCTGATGTATGTCTGTGAATTCTATGAGGCCTATGCCAAGGCACTTCCCCTGAAAAGAAAGGGTGTGATTTGGAGACTTCTTGAGAAAGTTGAGGTCCATGGAAAGATGGTGAAACATGACCGGATAGAAATCAACAAAGTTTTGGGAATGAACGATAACAAAGCAGAGACGTACAAACTTTAAATGAAGAATAAGCTTGATGATTTGAAAGGGTGGCTAGCACCTTTGATTTAATATATTACATCACCGTGGTTGGTTTACGGGGTGATATTCACGTGGTGGCTCATTTTTGGTTTTGATTAATTAGTTGTAACTTTATGCAATTACAAAGTGAGTCCAGCCATTTTCACCAAAAGGTAGAGGTTGCTACAACCATTGATCGAGAGGAGTTGAATGTGGGCCAGATCATAGAAGAAGAAATGCTCTTGTGAGATAAGCTAGAGCAAACATCATTTCCTTTCCCAGTATTGATCACCCTAATGTGTGAGTACAACTGAGTTCCATTTAGGAAAAAGACGGATGAAGAGTGACCCCTACCTCACTAGAGACATTTGGAGGATTGAATCTAATTAATTGAGGGATGATGCGGACAAAGGAAAGTTGCCGCCACATGACACCACAAAGGTAGTGAACCCTGCTACGTTAGATTCACATATTGCTCATCCCACTACTACTGTGGATCCCTCAGGTATCACTCCCACTCTATCTCTAGCTTCTAGGTATGTTGCTCCCTCTACCCCTCTTGCACCTCCCCTATATCTCTAACTCTATTGACATACGCCTCGATATATGAGATGGGGAGCCTTGCCTATTCAGAAGATGATAGGGCTTCTCACCTTGAGAGGGAGGTTCCAAGTATGATCACTGTAGCCACTAAGGCTTTTATTGCTCCCCTAGGGGCTGAGCTAGTGGATTAACAGGTATTGTTGACCACTTATGCGCTGAGTCTTTTTACCCTTACCGCTCGGGGATGAGTGTGGCAAGATTGAAGGTGGTTCCACTGAGTTGGAAAAGTTGAGAGATAAGATAGTTACTTTGAGGGTGGACGTGGATCTGCTGAAGTCTACATATATATCGATGTTATAGGGGTAATGTACCATTGCCTGAGATGCCAACAAAGGTGCATCTAACTAAGATCAGTGTAGATATGCCTTGAGATGGGCATCTAGTTGCTGATGAGACTAGGGAGAGGGTAGAGAAGGCCGATGAGGACTCCACTAGACAGACCAACAAGGATGAGTTCATGTGGGATGATCAATAGGTGAATAAAGAGACATTATCAGAGTTACAAGTTATCAAAGAGTTGATTACGAATGTTATATAAGGGAGATCTCATATGGAGACATCTGAGATTAGAATTAGTGTGGTCAGTCATTCCAATTCCACTCCTCATCCACTAGATGTGCTAAACATTGATTCCCGAGTTGAGGCCAGACACCTTGCTCCTCCTCTAAATATGTCAGGTACTGATGTTGGAGTTGTTGATGCTCCCATCGATCCACGGGTCAAGAGTTCATTACAGTCTTACTCTGACAGAGAGACTTTTCATTCGTTCCATTCTCATACTTATCTTTCACCATTAAGGACAGTGCTACTATCCTTTTTAATGGGATCAGGGAACTTATGCCTATTCCTCTTTTTTATTTGTATTTTATTTATTTGGGTTTTATTTTGATACTTTAGTACTATATTTTTATCACATTTTGTTTTTGAGTTATAGTCATTTTCTTCTCTCTATCAATTCCCTCAAGATTTTTTAATTTGTGAAATGATTGAAGAACTTGTACATTTATTTTTGTTATTCAAGTATTGATCATGTTGAATATCAATGTATTAAATAGTGTTCTTGATGAGAATCGTGTTTCCTTTGATGTTGCAAGAGGAAATATGTTTTGTATTACTTTTTCATGATCTTTCATAATCTTGTTTTGACAAGTTGTGTATGGATATGAGCCTTGCAATGAACATTGCACACAAACTTCTTAATTTTTTTGATTTGTGTAAAATGATTGTGTTTGAAGTGCCATGTGAGGTGAGATCTTACATTTAAGTATTGTTGTAGAGTCCTAAAATTTTACTTGTTAGTCTAATTGTTTAGACTTTGTGAATGCAAGAGATGATATTGGGCACATAGTTTAATAGGAAACCCCAAATGTTCAAACCTTTTGTGACTACCTTGTGAGGGTGTGCAACAATCTTGATACCATTTGAGGCTATATTATTTCTTTTTAGCCTCATTGTATCCTCTTGAAAAAAATATGTCCTTACCTTCTCACCATAAATCATTTTTTAAGCATTAATTGAATTAAATAGCAAACTTAGGACAAAAGCGTATGTTGGAGGTGTGGAAAGGAAGGAGGAAAGAAAGCCAAGTGAGAAAGAAGAAAGAATAATGAGACTCAACCTTGATGTTTCTTGCAAAGAGTAGGAATCCCTTCTAATAAAAAAAGAGAGCAAAAACATAAAATGGATTGGAAAAGAAATTCTTAATGAAGTAAAAGGGGTTCCCAATGAATACAATAAAGAATTGAGGATTGAGTCTCCAAATAAAAGAATGAAAAGAATTTTTCAAAGAGGGGAAGATAAGTACAATATTTCTTTTAAAAAGTGAAGTTACTGAGCCAAATTGATTATAACATTGTCCTTAACCCGTTAAAAGCCTGAAATAACCCTTAAGTTCTTGTCAAAATCGGATTGTGTGATGATTGGATAATATGGGCAAACCTATGGGATGAAGCTTGCATGTATTTCTCCTTTAGAGAGTGAGAGTTTGTAGTGATTCGTAACTTCTTTGTTCATGTGATTTGTGAGAGCATGAAATCATTTTTGTTCTGATTGAACTTTAGTGATTTTGTTGAAGAATGGTTTCGCATTATAAGTGAGCATTAGTGAGCATGAACTTTGATTGATATTGGCTAGTCATCATTTGATAGCCTAACTTTTAGATAAGGGTAGTGAAGTGTGGCTAAGTCATAAGAGTAACAAGAGCATTAAGAGGTGTACCCGAGATTGTATGTAATCAGATGAGGTTCCAATTAAGTTAAAGATTTTCCATGTGTGCCTAGATAGTATATTTAAGCTGTCAATGTGGAGTAGGCTGATGTAAGCATTATCTTTTTTCCTTAAGAGTTAGATGAAATGGCCTTATAAGCCAATGAGAAGAGGTTAAGATAAGTATCTTAGAATGAGGTCTTAGAAGGAGTCTTAGTACCTGCATATGGAGAGTTTAGTAGCGATGAGATAAGCCTTTCCCCGATTATTAGAGTAAAGGGAATGTAGACCAACTTAGACATACATTAATAGATCCATAGTTTATAAGTATTAGCTTAAGACCCAAGAGGGAGATGATAAGATGAGAAATGAAGTCAAGTGTAGAGAATGAGATAGTGATGTCTTCGAAAAGAGTTTTGGAGATATATCAATCCGGTCAGTTATTACCACATGATGATGGAATATTAGAATTGAGTCTATGACCTATGCTCATACACTTCATAGAGATTCACATCTATGCTCAATTTTCAGAATGAGGGGCGAAGACTTTAGCCCATTAATCTCAAGGTTAATCCATGATGTTATGAATATCAGCCCTCTGCTATGAACCTATTCATATAAGAAATCATGTCTCATAGTATGTTGAGTCTCACAAGTTCATGATTTACTCTCAATGGCTAGAAACATAATTTTATGCCATGCATATTCTTATATCAGACTTCTAGAATGAATCATGTTTATGATCTTTCGTCCTAAAGCTCTTTTAGTGATCTTTTTCAGTTTTAATAGTAATGTTGTCGATAGTAGTTGAGTAATGATAGAAGGAGAGGGTTTGCGTTTCTTATTGTGGTAGTGGTGGTCTTCTTCTTCCATCCAAGGTTATAAATGTGGAGGAAGAAGGGGATGAGGTTTTACCATGACTAATATTTAAATGAGAGCAAGTTTCTGATAGTAATGTGTGAAATTTCAATTGGTCGAGATGATGAGAAATTTTAAGATGGATTGGTTGGGAGGATTCCATGGAATGGTTATAGTGTTAGGCTTGAATGTGGTCTTGTTAACAAGTGGACAAATGCATGATGCATTAGGTGTTTCTTGATATGGGCTCAAGTTTGGTTGAAGGTAGCTATAAGGAGAAATATTCTTGGGATGAGATTCCCTATAGAGGTATAGAACCTGAATCTTGTGGTTTAGATAAGTATAACCAGATCATGTTTAGTACCTTGTGAATTCGAGATTAGACTTGAACACAGTAAGAGCAAGTGGTTTGATCTAGACGTTTGTAAGAGTAGTCATATACTTTAGTGGGAGCTAGGAGTTGCAACTAATGAAGTGTAGTAAGCACAAAGAAGAGCATAGTTGAGAAGTGTTTCCAAGCTTGAATGCTCCCAATTGAATCACTCAAGTCATATTATTCTTATTCTTACTTTGTGCCCAGATATCCTAGCTTTATATCAAATAATTTCAGATAGAGTGTGACTATGTTCAAACTCATATCGTTCATGACTTATATGCTCTAGTATAGTTTCAAAACTATTAGTATCAATCAGTTCAGCCTATGTTAGTAGGCAAGATTAGAAGTCAAGAGAGGTAGTGATAGTAACTATTTTCCCCTCCATTCTCAGTTTAACCGTCATTCGAGGACGATGATCCCAAGGGGGAGATATTGTAACACCCGAATTTTTTTTAAGCTAAGATCCGAACCATTCTTCATTTACTTGTAGAGTCATATCGTCTAATTCTTAAATTGCCCATATCTGTAAAGATAAATTCTTTAGTGTGGAAATGATTGGATAGCAATTAAGGTCACTAGAAACTCTTAGTACAAAGTAGAGTTAAAAGTTTCCTTATCAATTAAGTTTTGATGTAAGATTCTATTTGGGTAAATTTCAACCGACTATATCTCTTAGAATATAAAGATTTACATGACCCATAACCTATCTAATTAAAGGTAGTTGAATCTACTTTCTGACGCCACCAATTTCGCATCAATCCAATTTTTGAGTAAAAAGTTATGACCATTTTAGTAATTGATATAGTGTAGTGACGAATTAGTCGACGTGAAAACATTAAAAAGGGTCTTTTTGTCTTTTTACCTCCAAGAAAACCCTAAACGAATTTATTGACTAATAAAAGGCTCAAACCAATCAAATTTTCATTTTTTAACCCATCATTCTCTTCTCTCTTAACCCTAGGGCAAAACCCTAAGAAAAATCAAAGTAGAAGACTTCATTCAAGATTCTTTCAATCTTTTTCAAGATTCTTCTTCAAGGTAAGTCCTTCTCCAAGAATTTTATTCTTTCCAACTCAAATTCATCCATACAATTATGAATCAGTAATGAAAATCATAATTCTTGGTCATAGAGATTTCAAGAAACTAAATCAAGAATCTCAAGAAAGTTTTTTTTGATTGTTCTCCTTCAAGGTAGGGTTTGAAGGCTTCTAATCAAGTTCTTTTTCAAGATTTTTCAAGAACCTTGTTCTTCCAGGTATGTAAGGCTATCATAGTGTTGGACTAGTTCATCCTCACGCCCTACATCTACTTTCAAATCAATAAAAGAGTAATCTAGGATTCTACCCCTAGATTTGAGTATTCTTGAGATGAGTTAATTTTGAGTTCTCGAGTTCTTATTTCTTTTTGAAATTCTACTCCTAATTATTGATTTTTTATATGTTATGCATTAAAATTCTTTATTTGACTCGTTCATGTCCATAACTTTGCATGAACCCTATGAATTGAGTTATAAATTTTGAGAAGCTTTTTAAAGCCAACACTTGAGTTTTAAATTGAGTTTTTTGAGGAACTAAAGATGAGTTTTGAGAAAGAGTTGTATTCATGAGTTTCTATATGGTTATTGAGGTCCTCAAGTGAGTCGTTCATGTCTAATAATTTTGCATGAACCCTACGAATTGAGTTATATGTCTTGAGAGTCTTTGGAAGCCAATCATTGTGTTTCAAATTGAGTTTTGAGAAAAAGTTGAAAGGTTTGATTTCAGAAATACTTAAGAGTTTCTAATGTTATTTTATTCATATATATACATATGTATCTATGTTTATTATTTGACTTGAAAGATAAGTTCATAAGTGCATATTTTCAAGAAGGTAAACATGTCTCATGTTTTGAAAAGTATTTCAAGTAATGTAAGAAGTCCATTCTTTGCAATGGGTGAATTGAGCACAAAGTTATTTTAATTATTTTGGGAGTAGTATCGAACAACGAGTTGGGTTACATTCTTTTATGATTCAAAAGTCCAACAAAACTACGTCACCAGCGTAGGATAGGATAGAATTGATTCGTAATGTGAATCCTCACTGCCTTTAAGAAGGCCAATTAGATGGATCCATAGTCACGATATCATCCTATACCCCGAAAAGATATAGGATGGGCCCTTGCACTATGAGGCAGGACGTTGTATCATTGTTAGGCTCATTGTAATGGTTGTCGGTTAGAAAAACTCCCCACAAGTTAAAGTATATTATTTTCATAATGCTTTTATTGCATATCTTATTGTAAAGCTTAAATGGTTTCACTTCATGTTCATGTATTGATTCAATTGAGTTGCTTTCAGTCATTCAATTCAGTTATTTGTTTACTCAGCCATATTACATACTCGTACAATCCTTGTACTGATGTCATTCGACCTCTATCCTTTTATGATGCAGATACATGTGTTCAGAATTTTCAACATACACTTTGTTGAGATCACTCTACACTCTAGTTAGCTTTGGTGAGCCTTCTTGTATTGTAGAGGACATCACAGTTATTGTCAAGTTAGTAGTTTTGAGGTGTCGTGGGTCTTGTCCCGGCACTCATCTTTATACAGTAAAGGCTTCATTGATAGATAGTTTTGGAGAGTCTTTCAATGTCAGATATTTTATTTAAAACTTATATTTCATACTCAGTATATTTAGTGAAGTTTTGAGATTCAGTAAACTATTTTTTAAAACGTTTATTTCAATTTGATGGTTATGTATGCTTGAGTTAGTCTTCCGCTTATAGTCAGTCAGGATGAGGTTTCGCTTGAGGGTCAACAATGGTTCTCGAGTGTCGGCCACGCCCTTGTGTAGGCTCGGGTCGTGACATATTAAATCTTTTTATTTGTAATACTACCAAATGAAAGGAATTAGTTATACATCTTAGGGAAAAAAGTCAAATATACCCTTTAACTTTGTAATTTAGAGCACATATATCCCTCGTTCTGAAAGCGGCTTATTTATATTCCTATTGTTACACAAATGACTCACATATACCCTTTTCCTCTAACGAAACTCAAGGAAAGAATTTTAAATTAGTTTTTATTAATTTTTTATTTAAAAATATAATCCATATAGGGATATATTTTTATCCTACTCACATTGATTTTTTTACCTTTTTTAATTCAATGGATAATTTGAATTTATTGTTTTGATGGTCAAATTTATTCTTTTTACTTATTTTCCTATAATCTTTACTATAGATATCCTAAAAAATTACAGATATAAATACTAAATTAATTACAATAGCAAAAAATGTAGTTTCAATTATTTTTTCTCTTTTTTTTTTAATTTACATTTTTTTCTTTTTATTTCTCTTGTTTTACACTAAAGAATGAAAGAGAAATTGGAATAAAAATAAGAAACTCAAATCATAATAATTGAAGAAGTTTAAAAATAATTTATGTTTGAAAAATATCAAATACATAATTTTTTTAATTATTAAAAATAAAAAAATTCAAATTAATTTTATCACCTTTGTAATGGCAGGGGTATATGTGAGCAACTTTTCCAAAGGTGCGGGGCTTATGTGTGCCAATTTTGTAACCGTAGGGGCATATATGAACCACTTTTGTAATGAGAGGCATATCAACTCTAAACGACATAGTTGAGCGGTATATCATTACCTTTTTCCCTATATCTTATAATACCGTGTAGGGTGTATAGCTAATCTATGAATTTATTATACATAGGCCCAAAATTTCTACAAAACATAATACTAAATAATACCATAATTAATTCATAGACTATTTCATCTAATACTTCCTACTGAACGAGCCCTTATATGTATACTCACCCTTATTTTTCTACACCATTTTATTTGCATATTACTAAAGTATTTCTGTTTTTTAATATTTGGAAAACATCAGGTGCAGTCCGATGAAGAAGTGACAATTGAGTTATCTTAGTACCTGATGAGTCTCCAGACTGCAGTTCAACGTGAGCTGCTTAGTGGTTTAGCTCACACCAACTAACAATCTAAAAATGCCAAATTAAAATCAAATGTTATTTCAGTATAATTTTCATGTGCATCCAAATGATTTATATAATAGAACAAAGAGTAAGAGAAACTCACTGTCGAGTTTCAGAAATTTGGACGAAAGAATGGAGCTAGAAAGAACTAGTTGGAAGAGGAAATATATTACTCCCTCATCCTAATTAGAACACCTTTGAAATTTATTAATAAATTTTAAATATTTGTGTGACTATAAATTATTTCAGTAAGGTAAAAATAATAATTTATAGTCTAAAATAAATCTTAAATATTTGCGTGACTATAAATTATTTCATTAAGGTAAAAATAATAATTTAAAACTAGGTTATTTTTCATAATAAAAATATTACATATTTTAAAATAGACTAGAAAGAAAAATGTATCACATAAATTAATGCTTAAAATAGAAATGGAAGAAAAAGAAAATCAATAAAAATTACAACAAAAGAATGTTAGCAAATTTCATGTCTATATTTTTATTATAACAAAAAAATGTAAAAAAGGATACCATGTAGATTATTTATGGCCTAATAATTACGGAAATGCAGCACTAAAAGTTTACATAAAAAATATTGGAATTGAACCCGCACCATTGAAGTTTCAAAACTTGACCTTTCACCACTGGCACCAGGCCCCTAATTGTTTTTCGGGGTGGAAAGTTTAATATATATTGTCTATGTTATATATACACACACATATATATATACACAGAGTTTCACTGGATGTCATGGAACACCTCCCTTACACATAGATCTGCCCCTGCTCATATCAAATATTTTGTACGTGAATTCGGTGGGAATGTTGGGTGCACTCATGACCAAATGATATTTTGGGTTGTGACATGCTTAGAGAATTTATTTTTTTAAAAATATAATATTTCGCTAAATAAAATTTGTGACGGATTTTATTATTTAACTACATAAATTGGCGGTCACTAATGTTTGTTCTTTAATAGCGTTTGCCACAGACGACCCACTTCTCCTGAGAACAAGAATTATAATTCTCCACTCTAATATTTCATGATTCGATATTAGAGTCTATAATAAATATTAGTCTGTACTTGATAAAATGACATCTAAATAAATAAAAGTTTGTTTTTGTATCATCAATATATACTACATTTTTAGTGGTAATTCTAGTTTATTTAGTAGGTTATTAATCCTAATTACTCTTAATCTTGTAGTCTTAATCATGTAATGTGGAAGTAGACATATGTGTTGCCAAAAAAAATGAAAGGGATCATTCTTTTTGAACCATACTAAAAAAAAGTAGGTCATTCTTTTTTTGTAGATTAAATTACACTGACGATATAAAAACGTAAACATAGATAGTATGTGAGATGGTAAGGGAGGACTAACTTTTCGATGGTGCGGGCAGTACAATGAGATGCATAGTTGCATTGTTGGGAGGTAATTCTAATTGAAAAGGATATAGTTTGCCATTTAATTTGTTGCGCAAACACAAGGTAACATTATTGAGCCCTGTTTCTTCCTCCAATTTTTGTGTCAATTCCTTTAACCCTTGCTTTTTGAACTGAAATGAAAGCTCTTCCAATGTATCATTCACATTTCCCTTCTCGTCTGCTACATAGTAATTAACTAATCGACCTTCCGATTTTGACTTCGAACCAACAACTCTTGACTACACATTAATTAAATCATTTGGTTAAGAATATATCAATTGGAATTCAAAGATTAATATGTGTTTTATGCATGTAGTATTATTTACACAATTAAGAAACAACGAAACAACTTAGTTTTATACAAGTAAAAACAAATGTTTTCCAAACACTTTTGCTAATGCCGGATTTTGTTCAAGTATTATTATTTATACATACATACAACATGCATGTTGTTATTCTATTTTTCAGATGTATTGTTAATAATGCATAAAACCTAACGTCAACGTTATTTAGCACATACATTTTACTTTATTTTTGCATTAGACTATATAGAATAAACTAACCTCAAAATTGGAAGACCTCGAAAATGTGAAACGAAAAGAGGAATTCGAATTATCATGATATAATGATCCAGTTTGCTGTGAAATACTTTTGGGTGGTTCGAAATGAACATGTAATGATTGTGGTTGTTGTGAAATATTATTGGGAGGTTTTATATCATTATGTATTATTGATTCTGTTTGATTCAATAATTCAATAATATCAACTTCCCATAAGATCCAATCTTGATGTCTAAAAGGTACATCGTGAGTAACTGAATTTCTAAAAGGTGGTAATCCACCATTTGCCCGTAGATATTTCCCATAGCTTGTTTTGAATTTCACTATTGATGAAACTTTAATAGGTTCCCATTCAATTGATGAATCCAATTTCATGGGCAAATTTTGAACAACTTTAAGACCCGTTACTCCAAGAAGAAACTGTTCATTTGTTGCCATCAGGTATTTACCATACCAACTTTTCAAACGTACAACATTATCCATTCCTTCACCAAATTCAATTCCCCATTTTGCATTCTTACAACTTCCATCACGATGTTGGAATACCGTTTTTTCATCAGAGTTACCATGCAAGAATTTCCCATGGTGGCTTCTTAGCTTCGCATATTTCGCTTTATTTAATAATTCCATCCTTCAATTCTATAACTACTAAATACAAACGATGAAATTTCAAGAACAATGTTTGATACACGTTACACTTAAAATTCTGAATCAGAAAAGAAAAACAAGGTCAAATTGATTAAACAATCAATATGTCCTACAAATAACTTAATCTTTTAATGTATAATTTTGCATGGTAGATCTTTACCCTAACATATTTGACTTTCCAAAAGAATTCCATCATGGATTCCTATAAATATAAAAGACAAATAGTAAAGATAAAGTTCCAAAACCATTTGAAAAACACGCATGACACTACAAATTCAAATTAGAAGAAATCAAATAATTAAAAAAATGACAAATCCGTTCGGTGATCAGTTTTCTAAAAAGAAATCTAATTTTTAAAGGAATTTTGTTTGTTACCTTACTTGGTATCCACTATATTGTTATACGTAAATGAATTATATTTGGATAGGGAAGAAATTTTAGCAAAATTGTGGACGCGAGGAAGGGAATATAGAGGAAGTTGTGGATCAATGACTTATTAAAGATTATGAGGCAATAAATGAAGGATAGCGAGATAGGATCATATAATAAATGTTGGCTCAGATGAGTCACTTACTTTAAGCATTAAAAGAAAAAGTACTACTACACAACAAAAATCTCTCTTTACTTTTAATTGAAGTTCTCTTATGAGTTTGTTCCTCTCTATTTCTCTTCTATTCATTTTCTCCAAATTCTTATTTGGGTAGGGACTGTTACAATTCGATTTCTCAAGACATGATGACACCTATTACATCGCACCAGAAGTAAGCCAAACTCATAGCCCAAAACTAGAAGTAACGGGATATCATGCGGTAGAAAACATAAGGTGAATGGGGAATAACATAGAAATAGAAGAAGAAAAAGAACAAGAAATGAACAGATAAATACATAGCAAGAGAAGCCCAAGATCTTACATCCATTGGTAATCAAGCATCTAGTAAAAAAAGGACTACAAAGGCTTTCAAAATACAAATAAGTACAGAGCTGTCTCCAAAAGCTAAATAAAAACTTGTCCTAGCCAAGACAGATGAATATCGGCAACTCAGAACATCAAGAGCTCACTTGAGTCTCTTAACCCAAAAGCTGCTCCACATGAGATCCAAATCAATGAGGACCACTCATACTATGAACGGTATGGTGCAGAAAAGTAGAATGAGTACCAATAAACAATACTCAGTAGGCATAGGCTTTGCCCAGTCCTTAACAACTTATATCTTTTGAGCATCAACCTTTATTCCTTCATCAGATACAATATAACCTTGGAATGCCACAGATTTCAACCAAAACTGACATTTAGAGAACTTTGCATACAACCTACATAATGAAGAATTCATAACATCTGCCGCAAGTGATTATCATGGTCGTCTTCCGATCTTGAATACATCAAAATGTCATTTATGAATATTATCACAAACACATCTAGAAATGGCCTGAACACCCTATTCATCAAATCCATAAAATTTGTTGGTGCATTTGTTAGCTTAGATGACATGACTAAAAACTCAAAATGACCATACCGTGTTCGGAAAGTTGTCTTTGGTATATTTTGAACTTTGACCCTAACTTGGTGATAACCCGGCCTCAAGTTGATCTTTCAAAATTACGTAGCACCTTGCAATTGATAAATTTTTTTTATCAATTCAAGGAAAGGGATATTTGTTCTTAATCGTTATCTTATTCAACTGTCGGTAGTCAATGCATATTCTCAACGAACCATCTTTCTTGCATCTAAATAAAACTGGTGCCAATAGGAACATACCAAGCCTAATGCATCATTTTTCTAACAAGTCTTTTCATTTCTCCTTCAACTCCCATAATTAAGCGAGGTCATTCTACATGGAGGGATAGAGATAGTTTGAGTATCTGGAATTACATCAATACCAAACTCTACTTCTCCTTTAGGAGGCGAACCCAGAAGATCTTCAGAAAATACATTGGGAAATTTATTTACCATATGAATGAATTGAAGAGTTGGTGGCTCTGCATCTATATTTTACACTCTCACCAGATGACATATGTATCCTTTGGACATCATCTTCTTTTCCTTAAGATAAGAAATAAACTTATCTCTGGGCAACCCAATATTACATTTCTATTTGAGGATGGTCTTTTTTAGAAAATGGAAATTAATATCTTAGGTCGGCAATCTACCATGACATAACAAGAAGCTAACCAGTCCATACCCTTTATAACATCAAAATCTACCATTACTAGCTCAAAAAGGTCAACCAATGTATCACGATCACAAACATTTACATTGAAATTACGATAAACACTTCTAGCTATAATACACTTACCAATCAGCATATGCACTTCAAATGGTTTAACCAATAATTTTTGTGTTTTTAACTTCCAGCAATAAATGGAGCGACATATGATACTGTAGACACCAAATCTATTAATGCAGTACAATATGTGAAAACATGTACAATCTACATGTAACCACATCCGGTGAATCTTCCAAATTATGTCGATCCCCTAGAGCATATGTGCTATTCTAAACTTCACTAGAACTAGATGTTCCTCTACCACGACCTGTAGGCATCTGTAGTCCCCTACCAAAAGAAGGTGTGGATGATGTTGAATCAAAAACTGATCTAGTAGGCAGTACTACACTAGTCATGCCCCTATGGGTGCAATATCTCATCATATGTCACGGTGCACAACACCAAAAACAAACATCTCTCCCAAACCTACATTCATGTGGAGGATATTTTCTAAATTCTTCACAAGATTGTCGAGAAGGTCTTGATTGACTCATACTTCCCTTCTCTTGATGACCTACTATTTGTGAACCTTGGCTTGAACTTCTTTGTCAAAATTAATTGCCCATAAAACCTTGATACTGGGGTGGAGCACTAGTTGTAGAGTAGGAAGATGATGGCCTAGACGACCTATTAAAGAATCGAGGCCTACACTCACCTTGGGATGGTGTAAACTGCCCTATTGATCTGACCCTCTTGGAATGCCTTATTTCTGAATCTTGTGTTCTCATTTTCCTTTGATCCTCCAACTTTTACGCAAAGGCTTTCATCTTTGCTATATTCATGTCTTTATTCAACGAAGAAATGGTTATATCTCTAACCAGATAAGAATATAATCTATCCACGTATCGATGAACTCTCTCCTCCATAATAGCTACTACATTAGGAGCATACCTGGACAATGAATTAAATTTGAGACTGTACTCTAAAGCTTATATTCCCTTGGTGGAGATTTAAGAATTGATCTGCATGGGCCTCTCGGATCTCCAATGGAATATAATAGTCAAGGAAAGCCTTTTTGAACTCTTTCCAAATAGTTGAAGGTGCATTTGTCCCCCTAGATTGCTTCCAAGTTTGTACCACAATATAGCCACACCCCTTAATCTATATGTTGCTATCTCAAGTGCTTCTTCACCACTTACATGCATAACATCCAAAGTGCGTTGGATCTGATCTATAAAGTATTGTGGATCTTCATTAGGATCTCATCTAGTCAACGGTGGAGGGTACAAATTAAGAAAATCATGTATTTGCATGCTAGCTGTCCTATCTATACCACTAGTGCCTACAAATTGACCTTCTTGGCCTTAGTCATGGCCAACAACTATACAAGTCAATAATTGGATTGTGTTCTTCAAATCATGCTCTCTAGCATTAATAGGAGGTTAAATCAATGCTGTTTTGCTCCTTAGATCTTTCGGAGATTGAGGGGTCAGGGAAGTATGTGATAGAGACTCATCTTAAGCCTCACATTAATCAACTTGACGAGGTGGTGGTTGGCTGGTCCCTTCTTGAGTAGCCACATCTACTTGATTACATGTACTTTTACTCCTTGTAACCGGTATCTTTGAAAAAAAAACAAATTTAGAACTTAGATATAATCCACCTACAAAAATGCCACTATCGTATGATCTTAGAAATGAAAGAAAAGAGACAACTCTTACATGTCTCGTAACCTCCTATTTATAAATGTGGTGCACAATACATCCATAAGCAAAACTGTATACAATCACAACTTTGTACATTCCCTAGGATGACGTGGTCTGATACCACTTTTGTCATGCCTCAATTCCTATTAAGACGGAAAGGTACTCAATGACCTAAAGGCCCGAGAGAACCAACATATAACGTGTGCTTACTATGCATATAACTATGACAATTTTAAAGTTGTGAAAAGTTCATATAGGATGTAGAGATAAGAATCAACATATGTAAACCCAAGACTTATATACAAGGCTTGGTCATTGATTCCACAACTATAAAGATACAAGACGCAATAAACTATATCTATTAGTCTACAAAGCCTCTAAAAAATTGAAAGCCTTAGTTTAGGACGAGACAAGACCCTGTCTTACCCTTAACTATCATATAGTAACAAAACAGGTGAAAAAGACTTGGTAAGCCCTGAATCAACCTGGAGTGTCACCAATAACAGTTGTGTATCTATTCTACTACTAAAGAGGTCTGATGTTCAATTGGGTGCTCCAGATATATCCTGGACCCATGGGTACAAACAAATTATGCTACCCCTCCAAAAGTCGATATTCCAAACACAACAAAACCATCAAAACTTTTATTGTATGTAGTCTTGGAAAAAGTGGACCCACACCACATGACCCTATTTTAGCTATAATGCACAAAGATGCAATGAGCGTTGTGATAACGCTCAAAATACTCTCTAAAAGAAATCCAAAGAGTAAGTGGTCGTTGTCAATAAAAAATACCCCACTAACATTTGAGGTCGAATCCCACAAAGAGTGATATAGTGAAAGGAATTCTATCAAGAAATTTGAAATGTAAATCAATTTACTTGTTGCAGTAAAAACAATGGGTGAATAATTCCCGCAAATCTATGAAAATGATTTTTTATATCAAGAGTAACAAATGTTTTAGGGGTGCTTTGAGAGTAGAGTACCAATGATGATGACCATGATGTGTTATTGAAAGGTTTTCTCATGTACACATAAGAGTAAGATATGAAAGGTTTATCACATAGTAAGGATTCCTACGTTGAAAGACTTTCTCACCTAATTGAATCAAAGATTAAAACTGATCATAGATAGTGAAAGGTTTTCTCACGTATGGTCTAAGGAGCTATCCTAATGAACTTAGTTTGGATTGCTTATGCATGGCACCTTTTCATGAGTAATGAAGTCAATTAAGAAATGACTATTCTGTGGGAATCTAATCTTAGCACCACGTGGATATTGAATATGAGATGGAAGCTCTTATGTAGTATAGTCCGGGTTTCCAAAGTAATCTCATGAGATGGGAGCCCTCACGTAGTAGAGTTTGGGTTTCTAATATCAATCTCATTATCCCATAACTATGTGCCCACATAGACTGATTAGCTAGTGGATCCACTTAAGCTAAAAGTTTGAGGTTCTACCTTAGGCTAATAGAACCAACCCTTTTCGGTGTGGGAGACACCAGGAGATCATGTTATAGCTCACATGGTCTCTTGTCGATTAAGGCTATGTTTTCACAAGTAATGATGAACCAAGGTTACTCAAGGGGTATCACATATGAATTTAAAGGATTTAAAGAAGAAGTTAATTTGCATTGACCATGATTTATCACTTCTGTTTTATAACTCTTTCATATGATGTTTAACTTGGTCAATTGCATGTCATGAAATTAAATGTCCCTTTTAGAATGATTTCAAATGTTTTATGTATGGCTTTCATACTTGGTACAATGTTTTGTATTAACGCATATTCTTGCCTACATTTTCCCCAAATGTAGGGTCCGATATTTAGGGTGTTGAATTTCGTGTCTATAAGTTGGTGATTTGATTGATTCCGAACTTTGTTGAGTCCCCATGCTTCGAGGATGGACTCTTATTGTCTAGTTTCTTTCATGTATTTTCTATTTTGAACATGATGTATGGGCGAGACCCAATTTCATTCTATTGTATTAGATGGCTTTGATGAGACAAATGTATTAGACTTCCGCATTGCTTTTATAAAAATGTTTTGGACTTGGACTATTTTTACTCTTATTTTTCTATTTTTTATGTTATGAGAGCTAAGTAGCTTGTATGGAATCCTTCGGGGTTCTATACGCCATGTTACATCTAGGGTGTTCCCTTGGGTCGTGAAAAACTTGGTAATCAGAGAACAAGGTTTAGAATGGTCCTAGGATGTCTCATAAGCCACGTCTAGTGGAGTCTTGTTCATGAGTGTGAAGCACACCACATTTATTAATGAGAGGCTATAAGATAAGTAAACTCCACTTCTTTCATTACTCTAAAGTCATGCGATAGGAGTTTAACTCTACAAGGTCTCTCTCCTAATCCCTATCAATTGTTCTTCATGATATGGATCCCAAGGAGCTTCCACTAAAGGGAATGTGGGGGACAATGTTGATCAAGAAGCTCCTCCCCAATCCCCTCAAGCTCCGGTCAACCCTGTGGTCGAGAATGTGACTAATTCGGAGGTTAGGATTGATTTTCAAGTGTTGGCTCAATCCGTGATAGCCCAATCCAATAGGTAAGTTATGAACCCCGTGAACCCAAATGCGTGTATGGAGGCATTTACAGCGAGGAACTTCACTAGGATGAATCCTTGAGAAATATATGGTTCTACGGTTGAGGAAGGTCCTTAAGAGTTCATTGATGAGGTTGACAAGGTGTTGACTATTATGGGAGTGACTCCGGAGGAAAATGCGGAAATGGCCGCTTATCAACTAATAGGTGCTGCTCAAAGTTAGATCAACCAAGGGGAGGAAGCAAGACCGAAAGATATGGGTCCTTTATATTGGGAGAAATTTAAGGTTGTTTTTGTTGATAGGTTCTTTCCTTTTAAGATGAGAGAGGCTAAAGTTCTTGAGTTTATTAATCTTTAACAAGGGAATATGAGTGTGAAGGAATATGCTTTGAGGTTTACTCAATTGTCGAAATATGCTCCTTCGATAGTTGCCGAATCTAGGGCAAGGATGAACACGTTCGTTTTGGGTGTATCCGACTTGGTAGTGAAATAGTGCCATACGATGATACTTGCTCCTAACATGGATATTTCCCGTCTTATCATTTATGCCCAACAAATTGAAGAAGCGAAACTTAAAGAGAGGTCTAGAGATACAAAGAGGTCTAGGATTGAGGATTGTAATTTCTCTCATGCTAGGTTCGATGGACATGGTCGTCTTAAGTTTCGACAAAGGTTATTTGGGTAAGGTTCCTCCAATACTCCTGGGTATAACGAATATAGGGCGTCTAACCCAAAACCGCAAGGAATTAGTAGTGGATCCCTATTTCCTACTTGTGCTAGGTATGGAAGGAGGCAAGAGGGTAAGTGTCTAGCCGGCATAAAGGGTTTCTTCAGTTGTGGTGAACTGGTCACAAAATAAAGGATTGTCCAATGATTAAGGCTAAGAGGAGAGAGGGTAAGCAAGATCCTCCCAGTGGTTCGGGTACTATTGCTCCCAAACAAGATAGATTCTATGTTCTCCAAACCCTAGGTGAACAAGATACTTCTCTAGTCGTGGTCACTGGTATGTTAAAAGCTTTCCAAATAGATATCTATGCTTTGCTTGATCCCGGTGCTACTCTGCCTTTTGTGACGCCATATGTGGCGATGAGATTTGATGTGCTCCCTGATGTGTTATTAGATCCCTTTTATGTCTCTATCCTTGTTGGTGATTCTGGGATTGCATAGATGGTCTATAGAAGATGTCCCGTCTCTTTATCCCATAGAGTTACTCTTGGTCGATTTGGTAGAGCCAGATATGCTAGATTTTGATGTCATCCTTAGGATGGTAAGGTTGCACTCTTGTTATGCTCCTACTGATTGTAGAACTTGTGAAATCAAATTTTAGTTCCCAAATGAGCCTATCCAATAGTGGAAAGGGGGAAAATCTATGCCACAAATTTGGGCTATTTCTTTTCTTAAGGATAAGAAGATGACTTTTAAGGGTTGCATGTATCACCTAGTAAGGGCGAGGGAAATATATTGTAGTGTTGACCAACTACTAGGAGCTAGTTACCTTTCTAAGATTGACCTTAGGTCGGGTTAGCACCAAATGAGGTTGAAAGATGATGATATTCTGAAAATGGCTTTTAGAACCCGGTATGGTCATTATGAGAATTAGTGATGTCGTTTGGTCTGACTAATGTTCCGACAATATTTATGGATTAGATGAATAGGGTATTTAGACAATACCTTAATATGCTTAGTACTAAACCCTACCAAGGGTAGTGTTATGGTTTAAGATGGTTCCAAATTGTCTTTTGTGTTAGAAGTAAAAGCAAAGTAATGTCTTGACCTGACCTTAGTAGAATGGAAAAAAACGGTACATGAAAAGTCTGTTGAGGCTTTCTTGCAAGGGAGAGATGGTGTACTTAGATATGTTAAGGGCTTGTATGATTGATTTTAAGGGCAATTGGGATGACCCTTGCCATTGATTGAGTTTGCTTATAATATTAGCTATCACTCGAGTATCGATACAACTCAATTAGAGGCCTTATATGGTAGGAGGTGTAGATCACCCATAGGTTGGTTGAGGTGGGTGAAGTTTTCCTAATAAGTCTCGAATTGGTACAAGAGGCCATGGAGAAAGTTTGACTTCTAAGGAAAAAGTTTAAAATGGCTTAAAGTCAAAAGTCATATGCCGATGTTATAAGAAGGGATCTTGAATTTGACGTTCATGATTGGGTTTACTTGAAAATTCCACCTATGAAGGGTGTAATGAGGTTAGGTAAGAAAGGGAAGCTTAGTCCCCGTTTTGTAGGCCCATATGAGATTTTGAGACGTGTTCGTAAGGTTGCTTATGAACTTGATTCTAATGAGTTGGTATCGGTTCATCCTGTTTTCTATGTCTCTATGCTTAAGAAGTGTGTTGGAGATCCGAAATCCATAGTTCCCTTAGAAGGGTTGGGAGTTGATGAAAATCTTTCATATGAGGAAGTTTCGGTTGAGATTTTATACCGGTAAGTGAAGAAGTTGAGATATAAAGAAGTAGCTTCCGTAAAAGGGTTGTGGAGGAACAACTTAGTTGAGGGTACCACTTGGGAGGCCGAGACCGATATGATGTCCCAATATCCTCATCTTTTTTCTTCAACTCCTATTCTAGCTTGAGGTAATGAGTTCCTCTCTAGTTGTTAATGTTTTGGGAGTTATGTGTTTTTATGTGTTTCCGTGATTTCCTTATGTAATGCTTACTCATGAAAACTTGTGTTTTGAAAGAAAATGAGTTTATAGGATTGATTTTCCTCATGTTGTGTGCATTGAATATGAGTTGCCAATAGACTTCATGAGATGAATTGATGACCATGCTTTAGCTATGCTTTTTGAGAGTAAATTGCATAAAGGCTCCATGAGATTGTGTTGAGCATGCTTTTAGCTTGGAGAAGGTAGTTCCTCCTTAAACATGAGAAATGTTGAAATTTCATGCATAATGGGTTGTTAGATGTAGTTCCTACTTCCTTGTGATGCATTGACTATGTCTAGCTTGGAGATGAAGTTCCTCCTTGGTTGTGTGCATTTAGATGAGATGCATGCATGTTGGGCTGCTAGTATTGAGTCTTTACTTCCGTAAGGTTTCAATAAACATCATTCGAGGACGAATGTTCCCAAGGAGTAGATAATGTAACACCTCGTAATCTATTAGACTAAACTATG
This sequence comes from Solanum stenotomum, assembly GCF_019186545.1. Taxonomy (NCBI): domain Eukaryota; kingdom Viridiplantae; phylum Streptophyta; class Magnoliopsida; order Solanales; family Solanaceae; genus Solanum; species Solanum stenotomum. The sequence goes on along the minus strand of NC_064284.1, from coordinate 39,347,495 downwards.
GCTAAGTGTGAGGGCTAAAGCCAAGGAAGAGGGCTAGGGCAATCCACTTTTCCATAGACACTGCCAACCTTCCCACGACCACCACCACGGCTCGTGGTGTGGCTCGTGATGGTGAGGTAGTAGCTACCCTAAGGGTGCCCAAAACAGCCTCATCCACATGATAGTCTTGACGGCTCGTGGTGGTCACAACGGATTGTGGTGCCACTCGTGGAGGTGAGGGACTGGCTATGGCAAAGTTACCCCAAATGAGGACCCTCCCCACGAGCCACATGATGGCTTGTGAAGACAACCACGACCTTGGGAGGCATCAAGGTGATGTCTTAGATTTATAGGGGTTAAGGGAGGAGCTTCCTAGCTACTGGCCAAGGACTGCAGAGGGCACCACGGCTCGTGGGACCTCACGTGGTCATGATGCAGACCACTATAAGTTGAGGGTTAAATGGTATTTTCCAGTTTTAATTAGACTAAAGCTATATCATTTTGGCTAAGCCTAGGACCCCTATATAAGTCATCTTTACTTTAAAACTCACCCATTCAATTCATTATTTCAAAAACCCAAAAGAAAATCAAAGATCTTCCTCTCAAAAATATTTCTCTCTCTAGAAAGTTGAAGAAGAAGAAGAAGATTCAACCTAGGGTTTCAAGATAAGGGTCCAATTCCTCCATTGAAGGCTAGCATTTGGAGTCAAGGTATAATAGTTTTTATCCATGGATTCCTTTCATCCATAGAGTTCCCAAATTTCTCAATTTCAAAGATTAGAATTTCCCAATTGAGTTAGGGTCTTATTCAATTATCATGGATTCTCTAAATTATTGACTTAAGAGATTGAATTATGATCTTCTACGCATGAATTAATGATTTACAATGATTTTTATATTGATTACCCCCATGAACCCATGTAATCCCCATGTTATCAAGTTATGAACTATATGTTGTGGGATTTTTATCCTCAAAGAAGAGTTTTATAAAATTAAGCATGTATTACTAGTTTTACATGAATTTATGATGAAATCTGTATCTAACCCTTGTGAAGAGTTGATGATTGAAAGTGGGTTTTACTTCAAGGAGGTGAATTATGGACTTATGCATTTTCTTATGAAATCTATGCAAATGTTTTAAGGGTTCTTTGAGAGTAATGTACCAATTATGATGATAATGATGTGTTATTTAAGGGTTTTCTCATGCACACATAAGAGTAAGATGTGAAAGGTTTTCTGACATAGTAAGGATTCTTAGGTTGAAAGGCTTTCTCACCTAATTGAATCACAAATTAAAAGTGATCATGGATGAGATAGGTTTTCTCATACATCGTCTAAGGAGCTATCATTATGAACTTAGTTTGGATTGGTTGTCCAAGGGAACCTTTTCATGAGTAATGTAGTCAAGTAAGAAATGACTATTCCATGGGAATTTATGCTTATCACCGAGTGATATTGAATATGTAACACCCCAGAATTTAGTGAGTTGAACTAGTGAGTTCTAAAGTCTTTCGTAAGAGGTTTGGAGTGTCGTATGAGGATTAAAATCAAAGAATTAGTTCCCATACTTAGAATAGGAGTTTTAGGGGTTAAACGTCCGGGTACGACTCCCTAAGGACCCCTTGGGTGGTCCCTTGAGGAGGACCCCAAAACAGTCCCCTAAATCTGGAAAATTTAGTGAACTACGGTTGCAATCTACTGGACGTAGATTTACCCACGCCCCATACGTGGGGTTAGTGGGTCAAGACCTGCAATTTCATGTCTTAGTCCCTAACCACGAAGGCGATTCCACGCCCCATCAACACATCCACGGTCCGTTGATGGGGATCCGTAGATGGTGCCAGTTTTTAGAGTTTTAGTTTTAGTTAGGGGGTTTGGCAATTAATTAGTTAATTAATTAAGGGCTTAGGGGTTCGGTTAAGAAGTTAAATAGCCACCTATAAATACCTAATAAGACTCTAAAACTAAGTGATTAGCTCATTCTTCTTCAGACCCCAAATTAGTCTCCAAGAAATCCTTTCTCTAGAAGAAGAAGAAGAAAGGAAGTTGGGGAAGCAACTTAGGATGATTTTCACCATTGATTCAAGCTTTGTTTAGGGCTTTGATTGAAAGTATGTGAAGATTAATCATCCATGGGTTCTTCCACTCATGGAGCCCCGATATTTTCCCCTCAATTGTGAACTCAAACTCCCAATTTTAGCTAGGTGTTGTGATTGCATTGTGCGTAGGGCTTGGGTGTGATTCCAATCTAATGGATAGCACCCAATTATGATTGATTTAGATTTGTTTAATGATACTATGATTATTTCATGTGATTTCTATGGTAAACCCTAATCTAAATGGGTGAATGTGATCTTTGTGGGTTTGTCATTAGAGGCAAAGTTGAAGGTTTTTAGGTGATTTTCCTAATTCAATGTTAGGTGTAGCAATTGATCAAAGTTAGGATCATATAATCATGAATTGAACTATACTCTATTGTATATGATTGATCTTGACATGTAAAGTTAGAATTGAAACTTTATGATCAATTAAGACTAGAATCACCTACTAATGAGAGATGTGATCAAATTACCTTGAAATCTAGGTATAAAGAAGAGATTAAGAAAGAAACCTTGAGAGTAAGGTTGTGATCATGATAGCTAAGGCTGTAGGGTGAAGCTACGGNATTACCTTGAAATCTAGGTATAAAGAAGAGATTAAGAAAGAAACCTTGAGAGTAAGGTTGTGATCATGATAGCTAAGGCTTTAGGGTGAAGCTACGGTGATTAACTATTGATGTTAAGGCTTTGAGAGTAAAGTCTAAAAGAGAATAGAGGTCTAATAGGTTGAATTATGGTGAAAGGCCTATATTCACCTAACCTATCTTATGTATGATTGAGAGATGAAAGTGATAGAATCACATGAGCATGAGTGGATTGTCAAGGACATCCTTCCATGAGATATGAGTGTTAAACAAGGCTTAACAAGTAAACATTGGGGCGTATGCTTGGATCCAAGTAGATATTGACAATGAGATGGACTGTGACACAAGATAGGGTCCGGACTGCAAGAAAAAAGTTGAGCCACACGTAATTGATGTGAGGACTATCCAAGTTAAAGTGGGAACTCTTACGTAGTAGAGTGCGGGATTTCCTAAAGTTAGGTCTCATGGGATGGGAGCCTTCACATAGTTGAGTTAAGGTTCCTATAGCAATCTCCATATCCAATGAACTAAGACATGCTTGAGAAGCATCTCATAGTGTTCTAAAGCATAATTTAACTAAGACTTACTTAATAAAGTACCTCATACTGTTCAAGATTATAAGTGGACTTAGACATGCTTAAGATAGTATCTCATAGGGTCCATGTGAGGAACAAACTTAGACATACTAAAGGAAGTATCTCATAGGGTTCAAGCTAATAATGAACTATGATGTTCTTAAGAGAGTACCTCATAGTTTTCTAAAGTTAAAGAGAGGAACTAGGTTCCAAACAAAGAATCGTTAGTAGGAGGACCTAAAGGTAAGTACTTAGCATATATAGTATTATGAGGTTCTATGCATGCATTGTACAAGTATAACTTAGGGTCAGTAAAGAGAAGTCTTGAGATATGATTGTGCTAGAGTTGCCCTTCATAGTTATAGTTGACTAAAGGTGAGAGATTCCCTTAGTTATGAGAGTTAAGCTAATAATGAGGCCAAAATATGGTGAATATGACTAGGATGACTTCAAGGCTATGCTTAGTGTGAAGGGTAGTATGGGATGACTTTCATGCATTGGACAAGTGTGTCTTGAGGTTATATTGAAGTATGATTATGGCATAGAGAAGCTTAAGAGTTTACCATGTATGTAGAATATGATTAACATAACAAAAAATGGATACTTGGCTTGGGTGGTATTATTGGATGCTATTCTTGCTTTGCACATGTATGCTTTTGAGGTTACTTGAGAATGGTGCTACCATGGTAAAGATGTCTAAGTGTCTATTAGGTTTATATTATTATGACTTATCTCCTATGCTCATTAACTATGTCTTATGTTGACTTGTGTTTATATGATGCTTATGTTGGAGACTATGCTATGACCATGATGTATTGTTGTGACTATGTTTTATCTCTTATGCTTACGTCTTATGTTGACTAACCATTTTGAGATGCTCTTATGATGTTGTGCTAGCTTTCATACTTGGTACATTTTGTAGTAACACAAATTGCCTACATTCTAATCAAATGTAGGGTTTCAGAGTTTGAGTTCCTTTGAAGACTAGGTTTCCAAGGATCAAGAAGAGTTGAAGAAATGGTGAGTCCTCATAGATTTGAGGACAAACCCTTATTTCCTTTATGTCATTTCTTTATGTTTTAGACATTGTAAGGATTGCGTCCCAAGAAATTTTTTTCAAGAGTTATGTTAGATGGTTTGAGACAAAGACTTAGTAAAGACTCCCATTTTCTTATGAAAAATGTTTTTGATTGTATGGTCATAAATAAGTTTTAATTTTTCCATACTTTTATTTTTCCTATGTTATGATTTAGAGGGCTTGTATTAGACCCCTTCGGGGTCGAGTACCCCGTGCTACATCTAGGGGGTACCCCTGGGTCATGACAAACTTGGTATCAGAGCCCAAGGTTTAGAATGGTTCTAGGAATATCTCAAGCCACATCTAGTAGAGTCTTGTTAATAAATATATAGCGCGCCACTTTTATGAATAAGAGGCTATTTGTTGTTTAGAAAATCTCACTTCTTCATTCTCTTAGTCGTGCCATAGAAGCTTAGCTCTAGTGGGTCCTTCTTCTAATGTTTGCCTATGATTTTTTTAGGTTATGGAAAATATTAGGGCTAATGCTAGGAGAGTTGAGGAAGGTGATAGGGAGCAAGAGGTTCCTCTTCAAGTTCCAAATCAAGTCCTTCCACAAGATCCTCCTCAAAGTTCCAAATGACCCTCCAATTGGGAGTGCTGCTCTTGCGGAATTTAGGGCTTCTATGCAACTATTGGCTCAAGCCTTGACGACGCAAGCCAATAGAGAGGTGGTGGCTCCGGCAAACCCAATAAGGGGGATGGCTTCTTCTAGGGTGAGAAAGTTTTTGAGGATGAACCCTCCGGAGTTCTATGGCTCCAAAGTGGAGGAAGATCATCAAGGTTTGGTAGATGAGGTGTATAAGGTGCTTTCCATCATGCGCTTGACTTCAGTAGAGAAAGCGGATCTAGCCGCTTACCAATTAAGGGATGTAGCACAAATTTGGCATGAGCAATGGAAAGATAGTAGACCTATAGGAGAGGGCCCTTTAGAGTGGGAAGAATTCAAAAGGGAATTCCTTGATAGGTTCTTTCCCCTCGAGTTAAGGGAGCTAAAAATGCAAGAATTCATAAATCTTAAGCAAAAGGGTATGAGTGTGAATGAGTATTCCCATAACTTCACCCAACTATCCAAATATGCTTCAACCATAGTAGGGGATTCAAGGGACAAGATGAATAAGTTTGTGATGGGAGTGTCCAAATTAGTGGTCAATGAATGTCGTTCGGCAATGCTTATCCCTAGTATGAATATTTCCCGTCTCATGGTCCATGCTCAACAAATGGAGGAACAAAAGCTTAAGAAAATAAATAGGGAGGGGAAAAGAGCTAGGACCGATGATGGGAACTTTCCCAATGCTAAGTCCGATGATCAAGGTAGGTCTAAGTCTAAACCAAAGTATTCTGGCCAAGACTCTCCATTTCCTAAGCCTAGCTACACCAAGTGTGGGAGGAATCATTTTGGTAAATGCCTAGCCGACATGGATGGTTGCTATGGGTGTGGTAAAGAAGGGCACATGATGAGAGCTTACCCGGTTCTTAAGGCTAAAGGAAGAGAGGGCAAGAAAGTTGCTTCTAGTGGTTCGGCTAATAGTGCTCAAAAGAATAATAGGTTTTTTTCTCTCCAATCTAGAGAAGATCAAGAGTGATTTCCTAATGTCTTTTCCAGTATGTGCTTTATGCTTTAGTAAGATATACAAACATCTTGTCTTTTGTGACTTGTTATGATTGGATTTGAAGTTGTTTTTAGTATGCATGATGTTTAGAAAAGTTTGTGTAGGCTTACTCCCAAGTGGGGGATAGTGTGCCTATATAGTGGGGTCATTGTGTGCTTTATGTGTTGCCATGATTTTCTTATATGCATGTTCATGAAATTGCTTAGGTCTTGTTAGAAATGAATTTTATGCATTGTTCTTCCTCTCATGTTGTAGTGCATTTGTACACTTGCATATAGATTTCATGAGTTGAGTATGAGCATGTCCTAGTTGGAGTTGAAAGATTTCCTCAATGAATGAATGATTTTTGAGAAGTAATGTGAATTTAGGCTCCATGAGTATGTGAGGAGCATGTTTTAACTAGGAGATGTTAGTTTCTCCTTTAAAATGAGTAGATATAAAGTTTAGTGCATTTTGGGTTGGTAGAAGTAGTTCCTACTTCCTTGTGTCGCATTGAATGTGTTTAGCCTAGAATTGAAGTTTTCTTCCTTGATAGTGTGAATTAGATGTATTACATGCATAATGTGCTGCTAAGTTAGATTTTAGACCTTGAGAAGTTTTTAAAGTATCATTCGAGGATGAATGCTCCCAAGTGGGGGATATTGTAACCCCCGGAATTTAGTGAGTTGAACTAGTGAGTTCTAGAGTCTTTCGTAAGAGGTTTGGAGTATCTTATAAGGATTAAATTCAAAGACTTGGTTCCCGTACTTAGAATAGGGATTTTAGGGGTTAAACATATGGGTACGACTCCCCAAAGACCACCCAAGGAGTCCTTGAGGAGGACCCCAAAACAGTCCCCTAAATCTGGAAAATTTAAGTGAACTACGGTTGCAATCTATTGGGCGTAGATTGACCCACGCCCCTTAGGTGGGGGTTCTTGGGTCAAGTCTTGCAAGTTCATGTCTCAGTCCCTAACCACGAAGGCCATTCCACGCCCCGTCAACCCATCCACGGTCGGTGGATGGGGATCCGTAGATGGTGCCAGGTTTTAGAGTTTTAGTTTTAGTTTTAGTTAGGGGGTTTGGGAATTAATTAGTTAATTAATTAAAGGCTTAGGGGGTCGGTTAAGTAGTTAAATAACCACCTATAAATACCTAATAAGACCCTAAAACTAATTCATTAGCTCATTCATCTTAAGACCCCAAATTACTCTCCACGAAATCCTCTCTCTAGAAGAAGAAGAAGAAGAAGAAAGGAAGTTGGGGCAGCAACTTAGGGAGATTTTCACCATTCATTCAAGCTTTGTTTAGGGCTTTGATTGAAATCATGTGAAGATTAATTATCCATGGGTTCTTCCACCCATGGAGCCCCCATAGTTTCCCCTCAATTGTGAACTCAAAAACCCAATTCTAGCAAGGATTGTGATTGTATTTTGGGTAGGGCTTGGGTGTGATTCCAATCTAATGGATAGCATCCAATTATGATTGATTTAGCTTTGTTTAATGATATTATGATGATTTCATGTGATTTATATGGTAAACCCTAATCTAAATGGATGAATGTGATCTTTGTGGGTTTAAGTCATTAGAGGCAAAGTTGAAGGTTCTTAGGTGATCTTCCTAATTCAATATTAGCTATGGAAATTGATTAGAGTTAGGATAATATAAGCATGAATTGAACTAGACTCTATTGTATATGATTGATCTTGACTTGTAAAGTTAGAATTGAACCTTTATGATCAATTAAGACTAGAATCACCTAGTAATGAGAAATGTGATCAAATTACCGTGAAATCTAGGTATAAAGAAGAGATTAAGAAAGAAACCTTTAGAGTAAGGTTGTGATCATGATAGCTAAGGCTTTACGGTAAAGCTATGGTGATTAACTATTGATGTTAAGGCTTTGAGATTAATGTATAAAAGAGAATAGAGGTCTAATACGTTGAATTATGGTGAAAGGCCTATGCTCACCTAACCTATCTTATGTATGCTGGATAGATGAAAGTGATAGAATCACATGAGCATGGGTGGATTGTCAAGGACACCCTTCCATGAGATATGAGTTTTAAGCAAGGCTTAACAAGTAAACTTTGGGATATATGATTGGCTCCAAGTTGATATTGACAATGAGATGGAGTGTCACACAAGATAGGGTTCGGACTCCAAGAATAAAGGAGAGCCACACCTAGTTGATGTGAGGACTATCCAAGTTAAAGGGGGAACTCTTACGTAGTAGAGTGCGGGTTTTCCCAAAGTTAGGTCTCATGAGATGGAAGCCTTCACATAGTTGAGTTAAGGTTCCTAGTAGCAATCTCCATATCCGATGAACTAAGACATTCTTGAGAAACATCTGATAGTGTTCTAAAGCATAATTTAACTAAGACTTACTTAATAAAGTACCTCATACTGTTCAAGAGTGTGACTGGACTTAGACATACTTAAGATAGTATCTCATAGGGTCCATGTGAGGAAGGAACTTAGACATACTAAAGGAAGTATCTCATAGGGTTCAACCTAATAATGAACGGAGATGTGCTTAATAGAGTACCTCATAGTTTTCTAAAGTTAAAGAGAGGAACTAGGTTCCAAACCAAGAAGTGTTAGTATGAGGACCTAAAGGTAAGTACTTAGCATGTATAATATTATGGGGTTCTATGCATGCATTGCACAAGTATGACTTAGGGTCACTAAACAAAAGTCTTGAGATAGGATTGTGCTACAGTTTCCCTTCCTAGTTGTAGTTGACTAAAGGTGAAAGATTCCCTTAGTTATGATAATTAAGCTAATAATGAGGCCAAAATAGGGTGAATATGACTAGGATGACTTCAAGGCTATGCTTAGTGCGGAAGGTAGTATGGGATGCCTTTCATGCATTGCACAAGTGTGTGTTTAGGTTACAAAGAAGTATGATACCCTTTTGGCATAGAGAAGAATAAGAGTTGACCATGTATGTAGACTATGATTAACATGACCAAAAAGGGATACTTGGCTTGGGTGGTATTATGGGATGCTATTCATGCTTTGCACATGTATTCTTTTGTGGTTACTTGAGAATGGTGCTACTATGGTAAAGATGACTAAGTGTCTATTAAGTTTATATTATTATGACTTATCTCCTATGCTCATTAACTATGTCTTATGTTGACTTGTGTTTATATGATGCTTATGTTGGAGACTATGCTATGACCATGATGTATTGTTGTGACTATGTTTTATCTCTTATGCATATGTCTTATGTTGACTAACCATTTTGAGATGCTCTTATGATGTTGTGCTAGCTTTCATACTTGGTACATTTTGTAGTAACACAAATTGCCTACATTCTAATCAAATGTAGGGTTTCAGAGTTTGAGTTCCTTTGAAGACTAGGTTTCCAAGGATCAAGAAGAGTTGAAGAAATGGTGAGTCCTCATAGATTTGAGGACAAACCCTTATTTCCTTTATGTCATTTCTTTATGTTTTAGACATTGTAAGGATTGCGTCCCAAGAAATTTTTTTCAAGAGTTATGTTAGATGGTTTGAGACAAAGACTTAGTAAAGACTCCCATTTGCTTATGAAAAATGTTTTTGATTGTATGGTCATAAAGAAGTTTTAATTTTTACATACTTTTGTTGTACCTATGTTATGATGCAAAGGGCTTATATTATACCCCTTCGGGGTCGAGTATGCCATGTTACGTCAAGGGGGTTACCCCTGGGTCGTGACAGACTATGAGATGGAAGCTCTCACATAGTAATGCCGGAGTTTCCAAAGTAATCTCATGAGATGGGAGCCCTCACGTAGTAGCGTCCGGGTTCTTATAGTAATCTCCTTATCCCAAAACTATGTGCCCACATAGGTTGATTAGTTAGTTGATCCACTTAACCTAAAAGTTTGAGGTTTTACCTTAGGCAAGTAGAACAACCTTTTTCGGTGTGGGAGACACTAGGGGATCATGTTATAGCTCACATGGTTTCTTTTCGGTTAAGGCTATTTCCCCACAAGTAATTATGAACCATGGTTACTCAAGGAGTATCACATATGAATTTAAAGGCTTTAAAGAAGAAGTTAGTTTACATTGACCATGATTTATGACTTATGTTTTATAACTCTTTCATATGATGTTTAACTTGGTCAATTGCATGTCATGAAATGAAATGTCCATTATAGAATGATTTCAAATGTTTTATGCATGGCTATCATACTTGGTACATTATTTTGTACTAACGGAAAATCTTGCCTACATTTTTCCCAAATGTAGGGTTTGATATTCAGGGTGTTCAGTTTCATGGCTAGTTGGTCATTTGATTGATTTTCCGAGCTTTGGTTAGTTCTTATTCTTCTAGGATGGACTCTTATATTCTTGTTTATTTCATGTATTTTCTCTTTTGAACATGATGTGTGGGCTAGGTCCAATTTTATTCTATTGTATTAGACGGCTATGATGAGACAAGTGTATTAGACTTCCACTTTGCTTTTATAAAAATGTTTTGGACTTGGATTATTTTCACTCTTATTGTTCTATTTCTTATGTTATGAGATCTGAGTGGCTTGTATAGAGTCCTTCGGGGTTCTATATGCCATGTTACATCTAGGGTGTACCACTGGGTTGTTACAGAAATATGATGATTTCCCCATAAACCCTTGTAATCCCCATGTTTACAAGATATGAATCATATGATGTGGGATTTTGAGTATAAAACAAGAGTTTTATGAAATTAAGCATGTATTTCAAGCTTTAAATGTATTTAAGATGAAATCCATATCTAACCCATGTTTTCTAGATATTGATGATTGAAAGTGGATTTTGAACTCAAAAGGTAAATTATGAACTTAAGCATTTTCCTATGAAATATATGGAAATGTTTTAGAGGTGCTTTGAGAGTAAAGTACCAATGATACAATCAATGAAAGGGAGCGAACTGAATGGTTTTAAAAGGCCAATGGTTTAAACCTTTAAACTCCTTCACACTCCCTAACTTTCTAACTTCATACAATCACACCGCACTTCAAATTTCCTATATTTTTGCATTTTCCTATTTTTTGGTCATCAATCTTGTATTCGGAGTTGGAAGTCTTTGCCGCCTAGAATTTCAAATCATATATTCGGCATTAAAGGTTGGTTTTTGAACCCTAAACTCTAAAATAGCGATTGAACTCATTTGCATTGTTATAAAATGTGTTGATGTGTGATGGACCTCTCTGAATTCATGACTGCATGCTTGTGTGCCTATTTTACTTTTGATATCGTGCCTATATTGCCTAAATTGTTAATTTCCTGAATTTCGTGCTTTAAAATTGATCGTAATCTTATGGGTTGTGCTTAATTGTTGTTGAGTCTAGTCGGGTGAAGTTTGAACCCAAATTGTGCTAAATGACGTGCTTTGCCCAATGATGGAGCGTTTGACGTCATTCCTACGAGCTAAAGTTGTCAAATGACCAATTTTTGCCAAACTGGGGGAAGTCTGAGTACCCTAGTGGCATGGGTCTAATGGGTCTGGGTTTAATTGATAATGTGTATGGTTTGATTTTATTTTCGGAGGCTGCAGGGTTGATTTTGGAAGTTGGGGTTGAAAATGGCACGTTAGGCTGTTTGGCGAGCTGGGTCGAGCTCACCGAACCACTCGGTGGTTCGCCAATGTCCCCCAGATCACCTTTATTTTCATGCTTTTGTTTAGTTAGGGTATGTAACTTTTGGCGAGAAGCCTGAGTTTGTCGAGTGCACTTGACGACTAGCGAACGCCTTTTTTGATCGCCCTTTCTGTGCCCCTAACCCTTAAAATACACTGGAACTTTCAGCGGGCTAGTATGTGCTCGCCGAATGAGGTCGTTGATTCACTGAAAGGCCTTTTTCATTGCCGACATGCTATTTTTCTAGAAAATTTTTACGCCAATCCTTTCGGCAAGCCCGATCTCGCTCTCCAAAGTAATTCGGCGACACGTCGATCAGTTCGGTGAGTCTGTCTGCTTCCTATTTTTTGCATTTTTCTTGAATCATTCTAACTTATTTTGGTGTGTTTTGCTGATATGGCTAGACCAAAAGTAGCAGGTAGAGATATGCCGCCCCGCAAGAGGGAAAATGGATTATTATAAATGAGGATGCAGCTGCATCCAAAGCAAAGGCCACAAAGCTGCCTACAACTGGTGGGAAAGGCAAAGGGAAATGCAAGGTACCTGCTCCTGCATTAACGGAGGTCAGCTTCAATAATGAGGGGATATATGCCACTCACCTTACCACTTCTGAGAGTGAGGATGAGCACCTGGATCCTCGGGCTATCACTTCTAAGCCTGAGGATGATGAGCTACTGATGGCCCGGTATGCTGAACTGTGCTCCAAGAGGATGCATGATCTGTTTAGGATCAGGGTGCCTGAAACACATATTTCTCCTCCTGTTCCAGATCAGGTTGTGGTCCAAGCACCACTTGCACAGGGTCCTCCTCCCCGGTCTATCAACAAACTAAAGACTGAGGGATTGAGGACCATCATCGAGGAGAAGAGGCTATCTACTGATGGAGTGATAGACAGATTTAGAGAGATTTGGAGGCGCTTGAAGTCCCACAAGTTCCAGATATTCACTGGACCCCGTGGCCCTACATCCTAAATTAGGTCTAGGAATTCTACACTGCCTATGGAGCACTAGTGCCACAAGGGAAAAGGAAGGCTGCCACATTCAAGACGATAGACTCTGTGGTCGTCAGGGGCAAGAAGGTCAAGTGTGAAAGCGACTTCTCGAGTGTGCAGAAAACATTTCAGATGACTACCAATACATGGTCAAGATAAAATCATTGGAGACTCTGAAAAATTGGTTGGCTCCTCTGTTATCTGATGCTAATCCTAGGTGGGCTGAGGCTGGAGTGCAAATTGAGAAGAAAGACATCAATGTAGCAGCGAGCTACTGGTTTGGTTTTATTAGCAGCACGATCATGCCGTCCCAAAATGAATCTATCCTCTGCCACACAAAGGCGGCCTGTCTTGGGTCCATCATTTCAGGGAAGCGCATAAATTTAGGTATGATCATTGGCCAAGAAATAGCCATGAGGGCCAAGCAGTGCGAAACCTCTCTCTGTTTCCCAGTATTGATCACTTAATTGTGCAGACGGGCCCGAGTTCCTCGAGATGAGAAGAAGAATGTGGAAGTGATTCCCATATCCAGTACCGATATCTGGCGTATTGAGGCTGAGTACCTGAAAGATGAGGCTGAGAAGAAGAAGGCAACCCAGATGGATTCTTCCCCTTTTGTTGATACTGAGACACTACCTGTAGAGGCAACATTGCCTACTTCGGCCCTTGGGCCTTCAGGTTTATCTAGTGTTGTTCCTTCTGTGACTCCCAGTTCCTCTACAACTCGCCTGCCTCCTAGATCTACTACTGTTGCTGACTCCAGACCTCCACTCACCCAGGCTGCGTTACTATGGATGGGGAACCTAGCCCATTCTTCTGATAGACGTGCCTCCAAGCTTGAGGCCATAATCCCTGGGATGATTAAGAGGGCCCTCATTGCTGATGTTACACCTCTTAGTGCTCTATTGGTGCCCTTGCGATAAAGATAGCGGTGTGTGATCAAGGTTAAGGGGCCACTGATGATGTGACGGCTTTAAAGGCTGCAATTGCTGAGCTGAGAAGGGATGTAGACCAACTGAAGTCCACAGATATGTCCATGATTTTTGGGACTGTGGAGATCCCCCGACATGCCACCATGATTTGTGGTGGGGTGAGGTCTTTCTATACCTACCTCTTGTGACTATATCTTTTGTATATATTGGATTTTTGTGCTGTAAATTGTGTTGTTGATTTCTATTTTGTGGATGTTTGAGCTTGTGGCTCCTCATTATAAACGCAAATGGTTTTTTACCCTTTTGAAAAAAATTTGCCACCTCTTGTGTGTGATTGTGGTTGTTCTTGTGCAAATTTGAGTATCGGTCATGATCAATACCGATGACTTGAATAGTGCTCTTAATCGAACAAAAATGAATGCGCAGCTACGATGAGGCCAAATGAAGTTGCATAGACAATGTGTGAACTTTGTGCATCTCGTTGTAACTAGCCGATTATCGAATGAGTCTCTTGTGACGAACATTGCACACTGGCAAAAGTGTGGAGTCTTGTTTTATATTGATGCCAATGCCTTGTGTGATGAGCTTACCGTGAACCTTGTGTCATGACACCTAGAATTTGCCCCGTTGGTCCAGTTGACTAAAGTGATGCAATCTCTTGAAATGATCTTAGGCAACAAATTTGAAGAGTGAAATAATTTGACAATATACCTCTTTTCTGGCGAACCTTGTGAGATGTGTGAACTTTGGTTGAACACCTTTTTGAGCGTTACCCTTTTCTTGGAAGAAACTTAATGCAATTATAACCCCTCTTTATCCATTCACCAATAATCCTCATGAAGTGTGGTTTGTTTGAATAACCAACTTAGGCCAAAAGCCTAAGTTGGGGGTGTAATGAAAAGAGAAGGTAAATCAAGAAGTGTGAAGAAGTCCCCCTTGATCCATGGTCTTGAAAAAAATGGAACCCCTCCATCCAAAAAAAAGAGAAAGAAAAAGGAAAAGAACGAAAAAGTTGTGAAAATTACAAAAGAAATGGGGTGTCCAGTATTCCATGAGAAGTGAATAATGGGGTAAATTTTGAGCATGAGTGAAAATGTTGAAGAAAAGGAAAGAAAGTGATGGTCATACCACATTTCATGAGGATAGCAGCCACTGAGCCTAAATGACCATACATTTACACTTAGCCCCGTTACAAGCCTTGAAAAGACCTTTTTGATCTTGAGTGAGTTGAAAAGAATGTTAGCTGGAAAATAAGGGAAAACCTATGGGTGAAGTCATGCACTTTGTGAGTGTGCGAGTTGTATGTGATTTCGGAACTATAAATTGTACAACAATTGTGTGTGAATATGGAATCATCTTTGTTGTGAGGGCATTTGAATATCTTTGTTGAGCTTGAACTTGCATTTGAAGCAAGTATTGTGAACTTTATTGTGAAGCTCTCATGTAGTAGAGTGCGGGTTTCTAGTAGCAATCTCCTTATCCCATAACTATGTACCCATATAGGTTGATTAGCTAGTGGATCCACTTAAGCTAAAAGTTTGAGGTTATACCTTAAGAAAGTAGAACAACCCTTTTCGGCATAGGAGACACTGGGGATCATGTTATAGCTCATATGGTCTCTTATCAGTTAAGGCTATTTCCCCACAAGTAATGATGAACTAAGGTTACTCAAGGAGTATCACATATGAATTTAAAGGCTTTAAAGAAAAAGTTAGTTTGCATTGACCATGATTTATGACTTATATTTTATAACTATTTTATGCATGGCTATCATACTTGGTACATTGTTTTGTACTAACGCATACTCTTACCTACATTTTTCCCATGTTACATCTAGGGTGTACCTCTGGGTCGTGACGGAAATATGATGATTTTATGATGATTTCCCCACGAACCCATGTAATCTCCATGATCTAAAGTTATGTATCATATGATATGGAATTTTGAATATAAAGAAAGAGTTTTATGAAATTAAGCATGTATTGCAAGCTTTACATGTATTTATGATGAAATCCGTATCTAACCCATATTTTCTAAGTATTGATGATTGAAAGTGGATTTTGAACCTCAAGTGGTAATTATGGACTTATGCATTTTCCTATGAAATCTATGCAAATGTTTTAAGGGTGCTTTGAGAGTAAAGTACCAATGATCATGATGTTTTTTTAAAGGATTTTCTCATGTACACATAAGAGTAAGATGTGAAAGGTTTTCTCACATAAAAAGGATTCTTAGGTTGAAAGGATTTCTCACCTAATAGAATCAAAGATTACGAGCTATCCTAATGAAACTAGCTTGGATTGGTTATCCTAGGATGCCTTTCTATGAATAATAAGGTCAAGTAAGAAATGACTACTCCGTGGGATTTATGCTTAGCATCGAGAGAATATTAAGATAGAAGCTCTCCCTGTAGTAGAGATCGGATTTCTAGAAGCAATCTCATTATACCTTACCTAAGTGCCCCCATAGGATTATTGTCTTACATAGACATTAGTTAGTGGATCCACTTAAGCTAGAAGTTCATGGTTATACCTTGGAAAGTAGAACAACCCTTTTCGGTGTGGGAGACACCGGGGGATCATGTTATAGCTCACATGGTCTCTATGTCAGTTAAGAATAATCCACCACATGAATAATGAACTAAGGTTACTTCAAGAAGTATCGCATATGAGTTCAAAGGTTTTAAAGATGATGTTAGCTTGCATTGACCACAATTTTATGACTTATGTTTCTAACTGTTTAATATTATGTTTAGCTTTGTCAATTGCATGTCATGAAATTAAATGTCCCTTTAAGCATGATTTAAATGTTTTATACATGGCTATCATACTTTGTATATTATTTTGTACTAACGCATACTCTTGCCTACATTTCCTAAAATATAGGGTCTGACAGTTAGGGTCATCAGTTTTGTGGCAAATGGTTGATTTTGAAATTTCCGAGCTTTGGTGAGTCCTCATGCTTCGAGGATGGAGTTTTATTATTTTGGTTTATTTCATGTATTTCTCTTTTGGACATGATGTATGGGCTAGGCCCAATTTCATTCTATTGTATTATATGGCTATGATGAGACAAGTGTTTTAGACTTTCTCTTTTCTTTTATATAATGTTTTGGACTAGGACTATTGTTTTACTCTTATTGTTCTATTTCTTATGTTATGAGCGCTAAGTGGCTTGTATGGAGTCCTTCGGGGTTCTATACGCAATGTTACATCTAGGGGGTACCTTTGAGTCGTGACAGTTCTTCAAGTTTTCGAGTAGAAATTTAGGGTTTAATTGTTTTGGAAGTCAATTCAAGCACTTAGAAGACTTGTGGATTGTTACCCAGGCTAATGGAAAACTTAGTTGGTAACTATTTCTTTCTCTTTACTATATGTAGCTAAAAGTCCCATTCTTAGGGGTGTGATTATATGATTGAATGCTTCAATTAGCTTATGGGTGTTAGTATTTACTGATTTAATTATTCATTTGAAGTGGGTTCAATTTGTAGTTGTGTTTTAATTGATAAATTATAGTTGCAAATGCAATTCTAGCATAGTATTCTAAGCTTTCTTGAGAAAGAGGTTTTAGAATTAAAACTATTAATAGATGATTGTACTAATTGGGTTATTGTGGACTTAGCTTGAGACAGTGGGTCAAAATTCACTTCTACCAATCTAGCTTGAAAGAGTAGATAAATTGAGGTATTAATCACCCATATAGTGAAATTGGTGTTCACTTGATCACATCCCCAAGGATCTCTCTCTACTTGATTACCCCTGTGTGTTCGTAGTTGTTAATTGTTCACTCTAATCCCCCTAATTGAAATTATTTCTCAAACCCCTGCCATTTACTTTAATTGCTTAGAAAATGTCTACTTGTACAATCAATTAGAATACTCATTTCACTTCGTAATTGAATTCTTTACCGTATCACTCCCTATGGGATCGACCCCAACTCTTCGTTGGGTTTATACTTGATTGTGACTGCCTACATTTAGAATCGGATGAAGTGTAGTTGAGAGTTATCAAAATTGGTGCCGATGTCGGGGGGCGGTGTTTAGAATTCTTTTAATGAAGTTTAGTTGTGAACTGATTGTGTTGTAGTTGAATCAACTTACTTTTGTGTTTTGTTGGCTACTCTTGAACATGTGAAGAGGTGAGTGTTAAGGGGAGAAATGCTAGCCAACTTGGGCACAATGATGACATCGATTGCCTTCAATTCTAGGCAATGTGGTGTTTCATGTAACTAGCACTATGTTGCAGTTGTTGCAAATGAAGGGTCTATTTGGAGGTCTAGCAACGGAGGATCCTCATGACCACATCCAAAACTTTGTGGATGTATGTGGGACATTTTCTTTCAAGATCATCTCTCAGGAGTAGGTCCGACTTCATTTGTTCCCATTTTCTCTAATTGGGGAGGCAACAAAGTGGTTGGATGAGTTACCAAGGGACTCAATAACTTCTTGGAAGGAACTCACTGATGCGTTTTCTGTAAGGTTTTTACCTCACTCGAAGATGTTGAAATTGAGAGATAATATTCAGAACTTTAAGAGAGTAGATGGTGAATGATTCATAAGACATGGCTGAGGTCTTAAAAGTTGTTGCTCCAATGTCCAACTTATGGACTCTCGAACAATGTGTTGCTACAATATTTCTATCGGAGTCTAGATTCGTTCAACATAGGTGTGGCTGACCAGGTTTTTCAAGGAGGAATCATGCTACAACCATTTGAAATAGCATCTATTCTCCTTGATGAAATGACAAAAAATCAACTATTATTGGTACACTAGAGAGGATCAAGTGTCTCCTTTGAACTTCAGGTTGACAAAGTAACAAATCGAAAAGGACCAAGAGCGGGATGCAAACATGGACAAGATGATGACCCAAATGGAGGTATTTTCAAAACACGTCATGGGTAGTGGTTCTAAGGTTGTGCATGTGATTGGAGTTAATGGAGTGAATCCCGATGAAGCACAATTGGAAGCTATGTACAATGAGGAAGTTAACATCTTAACAAATCAAGGAGGAGGTTTCCGCCCGAACTATCCAAGGTCGGGTTGGAACCAAGGCTTGAATAGGGATCGTGATAACGGTTGGAGAAACCAAGATAGGGAATGGCATGACCATGGTATAAATTCGAGAGAGCGGGATGGTGACAAAGAGAGATATATACCTCCCCATGAGTGTTAAGATCCAAAAGAGCAAAGGTCTAATCCTGAAAATTTTCGCATGGAAGATGTGGTTGCACGCATTCTTAACAAAGTGGAAGGATCGAACAAAGTGCTAAAGCAAATGAGAGATTACGTCTCACCTCTGAAGCAAGAAGTTACCTCACATTCGATATCAATTAAGCAGCTCGAAGCAAAAATGGGTAAAATCTCGACTCATTTAAATCCAAGACCAAAAGGAGGTTTACTGAGTGATACCATGGTCAGCCCAAAGAATAAAGTTTGAAAGCATGTCTTCGTCGTACCACGACGTTAAATAAGGCGCTTTTTGAAAGGCAACCCAAGTTTTTCATTTTTATTTTTGTTGTTTTAATAACAGGTGTGAAATGTGTTGGTTGAAAATTTAAAATTTTGGAAAAGAGGTATTTAGGCGAGCCCATATATCGGTTGGCGAGCCCGATCCAGACCGCCATTTTGACCAACTGAATGGCGTAAGTTTCTATATGATTCGACGGACAAAGTATGATTCGGTGCACCACCGAATTGTCACGCCCCGAGCCTTTACCCCGGAAGCGACACGGCGTACAAGACTTCGAAAAGTCTCATACAAGCCTCATTGCATTCATAACATTCGATATAAGGAATATGGTACGGAATTAAAACTTATCTAAATCGATACAATCGAAAATACTCATTTAAAACCCAGGGAAAGTCTATTGTCTCACATGGCCATCTAAACAATATCTTGAAACAAAAGTAGGGTCACAGCCCTTTACAATTGAAAGTCTAACATATGTCTATTACATGAAACAAATGGAACATCAAAAGTACTTGTCCTCGATCTATGAGGACATACCACTTAGTCTTGGAGGAATCTCAATCCAAGCCCTTGAACTAGAGAGAAAGAAATTCACATGCCGGAACCTAAACTTGTAGTAAAATAAAAGAAATATGGGTTAGCACACAAAATGTACTAAGTATGATGACCATGCAAAAACATACTGAAAACGGACATTTTATTTGAAAGTCGTGCATTAATGCCAATTTGAGAAAACTTCATGAACATGAGTATAACAAGTGTAATATACAAACATAACCAACATACAAGTCATTTCTTCACATTACAACATAATCAACCATAGAAGTCATTACATTACATTAAGCCTTCACCTCAAGTAACCCCATGCTATACTATGTGCAATGTATGAATAGTGTCCCATACTACCATCCACACTAAGTACCACATCAAGGCCACCAAAAGTGAACTTACCATTCATCCTTTCCATCTTTACACAATACTTATACATAAGAGACATAAATATTTCTTAAGTCATGATAAAGGAAAGTAACTTATAATACAACCCAAGTATAGCATGCATCATTACATTAGACAGTAAATTCAACATTCATCATTAGCTTCATTAAGAGCACTTTCATTCATTAGTCATTAAGACACTAGAGAACTTACTATATGACCCTCTAAAAGCCTACGCGTGCAATGCATGGATGACATCTCATACCACCACCCACACGTCATAGAACCTCTCAAGAAACCATAGTGCACATCTCACATGATGGGAATAGGGATTAACCGACATAGACCATGAGAACTAACCATGGAATACGGTGTCATATAGCCCCCACAACATAAAGAGGTGGTTTACTTGCCTAAGGTAGGACCGGTAACATTTTAACATATGTAGAAACCACTAGCTAATATCCTATGTGGGCACATATGTATGGGATAGGAAGATGTTCATTGGAACCCTAGCCTCACATTGTGAGAGTTTCCATATTACCATATCCACTCGGTGCTTAGCCTCCATTCCCATAGAGTATTTCATTTTCATTAGTATTATCGTACTTTAGAGGGCCACTAACATTAGGCCTATCGACCCAAAGTACATTACACATGAAAGGGCCACCAACACTAGGTCTACCGATGCAAGGTACATTAAGGATAGCTCATTCACTTTCCAAGAAAGGGTGCCGTTAACACTGGGTCTACCGATACAAAGTTCATCATTTCACACATGAAAGAGCTACCAACACTAGGTTTACCGATTCAAGGTTTATCATCACATTGGTTTCTAGACTCATCATGAAGGGCAACCAACACTAGGTCTACCAGTTCAAGACATAGCCTAGAATACTTCATCATTAAGTTATTAAAGGAATGCCATTGGCCTATCGACTCATATTCATGAACTCAAGACACATTCAATATACAAGAAGAGGATGCCTAAGCCTACCAATTCACGATACAACATTCAAGGTCACATTAATCAATACAAGAAAATGATGCCTCAAGCCTATCAATTCAAGATACATCAATCCACATTACTTTCATTTATACAAGAAAAGGATGCCTAAGCCTACCAATTCAAGATGTGATTTCACATTATAAAAACCCTTCACATTCTATCATCACATTCATGAGTGTCCAATTGAGAAATAGTATTTCAATAATAACACAATTTCATTCAATACATGATCATATTACCTTCATTAGATTCACATTCATATACAAGACATCATGATAATACTCAATTCCTGATACTACGCCCTTCAAGGCCATGAATCTCACATCACCAACACACCAATAATTTACTACAATTAAGGCATGGATAGTATTACAATTCAATATAATAAAGCAATTTAGACATATTCTAATCACATGATTTCATAATCAACAAACCTACTGCATAAAGGTCCAATTTAGGAAATTGAGAGAATTCATGGGTTCTTAGAATATTTTCATCATAAATCATCAACCAAACACTAATTCAATCATAATTTGTCATTAATAATCATTTGAAAATGTTTGAAGAACGAACCCATGAGTTTGAGTAAAACCCTAGGTTTTGGAGAAATTGGAAACTTTAAAATCTAACTTTGAATGGACTCTAGCGGTGAAAGCTACCCCTAGATGAAGCATCACCATACCTTGCTAGTGAATCCCCAAGAAATTTGAGGAAGAACACCTTGAATCCACAAAACCTAGCTCCCACTTCTTCTTCTTCTTCTTTGGGAACTTCTAGAGAGAGAATTTTTGAAAGGAGGAACTCTTTTGATTTGATTTGGGTTTTGGAGAAATAAGGAGTAAATGAATTGTTTTAAGACGTAAAACTATATATACTAGTGATATAAATTAATTTAAATTAACCCTACACATTAATTAATTGATGAATATGAAATTACTTAAGACTTCTCAACTTGGGCAGCCCCGTCAGGGATCACGCCCATCTAAACGGGTCGTTTAGGGCAACACTGCTCGTGGTGGTGCCTGTGGTCCCTTGACCAGTGTGCCCCTCCAACTTTCAAAGCCCTCCAAGGACTAAGGCAAGTCCATGAGACCTCCAATGGTCCATGGTCAAGACCACGCGTTGTGGTGATGGTCATGGTCATGGAGGCAGTGTCAAGGCTTCCATGACTTGCCCTCTCAAGAGTCTAAGTGATCTTCACGACCATCAATACGGATCGTCAAGGTGACCACGGCTCGTGGTGGTCCCCGTGATCTTTTAGGCAGTAGCCTCCTCAAGTTAACTCAACTCCTACAAAGCTAAGGGAACCCCATGACCCTTCCCGTGGCCCGTGGCCCGTGGTCATAACCACAAGCCGTGAAGTGGCTCGTGAAGGGGGGAGCCTTTTCTTGGCACGAATCTTGAGCGCACTTCCTTGCCCACCATGGGTGGCACCACGACTCATGGTGGCCACCACGGGTGGCACTATGACTCATGGTGGCCACCACGGGTCGTGAAGACCCTCATGGTGATGGTAGGCAGTGGCTAGGCTTAGTTTTTAGGCAGCCTTGTCCCTCACCATGGCTTACACCCAAAACCCTTAGCCCTTCCCTTTAACCCTTGATGTTAACCCTCACGTTTAGGCTCTAGTTCAACCTATCATTTTCCGAGTCGTTACATTATCCCCCCTTAGGAACATTCGTCCTGGAATGATACTTTAGACATATTAAGGGATAACGACTCAAGACTAGCAGCCCATCATGCATGACACATCAATATAATGCACAAAATCATATGAGGAAACATCAACAAGCTCAATGCAACACAAGGAAGTAGGAACTACATCTACAGACTCATTATGCACCAAAACATCAACATTTCTCATTTCGTTGGAGGAATTTTGCTTCTCCAACTCACATCATGCTCATTACAACATCATAAGGCAAATCATGCAACTTTTCTCAACAACACATTTAAGCATGCTCATCAATTCAACTCATGAAGCATTTAGGCAACTCTTTATAGATGCATATCAATCATGAGGAATACAATCAATCGAAAACTCATTTCCTCATTAAACATAGATTATTCAAAACATGCATGGCATAAGTAGATCATGGAAACACATAAGTCACACATGATCCAAAACATGAAACAAGCTACATGGAACTCTTGGTCTCAAGCTTGAATAGGAATAGAAGAAAAGAGATGACGATATCGAAACTCTCAACAACTTTACTATTCAACATAACATCTCCCGCTTAAGAGTAAACCCAACTAAGGCTAATATGAAAACAACATAAGGACCTTAACAAGACATTCACAACTATAAGAAATCATCACTTACCGGTGCCTTCATCCAGAAGAGCTTCTTCGTTATCTCTAGCCCAAAGTGCATAGAAATGACTATTCTTTGTAGCATAAGGATCCAGGCTACAAAGAGATGCTTGTTTGTCCTCCCTTCATTTGGCTGTAAGAGTAGGATAATTACTCACTTGGTGATCATTCTTCCCACAACCATAGCACCCATTAGTACCGGTTAGGTAGTTCCCAAAATGTTTCTTTCCACAAGTGGTGCAAGTAGGTTTAGAAAATGAAGACCCACCACCTTTCTCTTGGTTAAACTTAGGAGTGCTTGAAGAATCTTGGTTTGGAGCTCTCTTTTTCAACCTTGGTTGACCTTGCTCATCGGGCCTACACCTCTTAAACCCCCTATTCTTCCTCTTAAGTTTGGATTGCTCAATTTATTGAGCATATACCATGAGCCTAGAAATGTTCATATCATCATAGAGGATTGTCATATGACACTCTTCCTTAACTAGGTCGGAAACTCCCGTTACAAATCGACTAATCTCATCCGTAGGGTTTGACACCAAAGATGGGGCATACTTTGACAATTGGGTAAATTTTAAAGAGTACTCTGGAACATTCATGTTACCTTGCCTAAGATTGATAAACTACTCCATTTTAACCTCCCTCTTCTCATGGGGAAAGAACCTTCCAAGGAATGCTTCCTTAAAAAATTCCCAATCAATAGGCCTCACTCCTACCGGCCTATTACCTTTCCATTGAGAGAACCAAATTTGGGCCACATCCTTCAATTGATAGGCATCAATTTCTGCTTTCTCAATAGAAGTCATCCCCATAGCATTAACTACCCTATATAGCTCATCCAAAAACTCTTGGGGATCCTCTCCCATCTTGGAACCAACAAATACCGGAGGATTCATCCTCACAAAGTATCTCAACCTTGAAGACATAGTACTCACATTGGGGTCGACCTTAGCCTCAACACCCCTATTTGCTTGAGCCGTCATGGCTTGGGCTTGAGTAGTAATGGCTTGAGACATCATCAAAAGAGCCGACTTAACTTCCTCATTGTTCATGGTCGGGAGATCCACTGGAACTTGATTGCCTAAAGGAACTTATTCACCTTGAGGACCTTGGGGAGGAACTCCCTCATTCACAATCTCCTCTTCCATCCTTCTTGGGTTCGCCCTTGTATTCATATCCTATAAACACAAGAGAAGGATTAGGAAAAGGACACTTATAGATCTAAACTCTAAGACACGACTTCAAGAATAATGAAAGAAGTGTAACTTTCTAACATCGTATAGCCTCTCACTTATAGATGTCTCGCGACTCACACCGATGAACAAGACTCTACTAGACGTGGCTTATGAGACATCAATCCTAAAAACCATTTCCAAAACCTTATGCTCTGATACCATGTTTTTCATGACCCAAGCCTATACCTCGGAAGCGACACTGCATACAAGACTCTTAAAAGTCTCATACAAGCCTCATAACATTCGATAAAAGGAAAATGGTACGGAATTAAACCTTATTTAAATCCATACAATCGAAAATACTCATTTAAAATACAGGGAAAGTCTATTGTCTCACATGGACATCTAAACAATATATTGAAACAAAAAGTAGGGTCACGACCCTTTATAATCAAAAGTCCAACATATGTCTATTACATGAAACAAATGGAACATCAAAAGTACTTGTCCTCGATCTATGAGGACATACCACTTAGTCTTGGAGGAATCTCAATCCAAGCCCTTGAACTAGAGAGAAAGTAACTCACTTGCCGAAACCAACACTTGTAGTAAAATAAGAGAAATATGGGTTAGCAAACAAAATGTATTAAGTATGATGACCATGCAAAAACATACTAAGAATGGACGTTTTATTTGAAGATCATGCATTTATGCCAATTCGAGAAAACTTCATGAACATGAGTATAAGAGGCATAATATACAAACATAACCAACATACAAGTCATTTCTTCACAATACAACATAATCAACCATATAAGTCATTTCATTACATTAAGCCTTCACCTCAAGCAACCCCAAGCTATACTATGTGCAATGTATGAATTGCGTCCCATACCACCATCCAAACTAAGTACCATATCAAGGGCACCAAAAGTGAACTTCCCATTCATCCTTTCCATGTTTACACAATACTCATACATAAAAGACATAAGCATTTCATAAGTCATGACAAGGGAAAGTAACTCATAATACAACCCAAGTATAGCATGCGTCATTACATTAGACATTCAAGTCAACATTCTTCATTAGCTTCATTAAGAGCACTTTCATTCATTAGTCATTAAGACATTATAGAACTTACTATGACCCTCTCAAAGCCTACTCGTGCAATGCATGGATGGTATCCCATACTACCACCCACACTTCATAGAACTTCTCAAGAAACCATAGTGCACATCTCACATGATGGGAATAGGCATT
Source organism: Solanum stenotomum (assembly GCF_019186545.1). Taxonomy (NCBI): domain Eukaryota; kingdom Viridiplantae; phylum Streptophyta; class Magnoliopsida; order Solanales; family Solanaceae; genus Solanum; species Solanum stenotomum. The sequence goes on along the minus strand of NC_064284.1, from coordinate 39,321,897 downwards.
AACCGACATAGACCATGAGAGCTAACCATGGAATCTGGTGTCATATATCCCCACACCGTAAAAAGGTGGTCTACTTTCCTAACGTAGGACCGGTTACATTTTAGCGTAGGTAGAAACCACTAGCTAATATCCTATGTGGGCACATAATTATGGAATAGGAAGATGTTCATTGGAACCCCAGCCTAACATTTGGAGAGTTTCCATCTTACCATATCCACTCGATGCTTAGCCTCTATTCCCATACAATATTTCATTTTCATTAAAATTATTGTACTTAAGAGGGCCACCAACATTAGGCCTACCGACCTAAAGTACATTACACGTGAAAAGGCCACCAACACTAGGTCTACCAATTCAAGGTACACTAAGGAGTTCTCATTGACTTTCCAAGAAAGGGTTCCATTAACATTGGGTCTACCGATACAAGGTTCATAATTTCACACATGAAAGGACTATCAATACTAGGTCTACCGATTCAAGGTTTATCATCAGATTAGTTTCTAGACTCATCATGAAGGGCTACCAACACTAGGTCTACCAGTTCAAGACATAGCCTAGAATACTTCATCATTAAGTTATTAAAGGAATGCCATTGGCCTATCGACTCATATTCATATTGTCAAGACACATTCAATATACAATAAGAGGATACCTAAGCCTACCGATTCAAGATACAACATTCAAGGTCACATTCATCAATACAAGAAAAGGATTCCTCAAGCCTATCAATTCAAGATACATCAATCCACATTACTTTCATTTATACAAGAAAAGGAGGCCAAAGCCTACCAATTCAAGATATGACTTCACTTTATAGAGACCCTTCAAATTCTATCATCACATTCATGAGTGTCCAATTCAGAAATAGCCTTTCAATAATAACACAATTACATTCAAGACATGATCATATTACCTTCATTAGATTCACATTCATACTCAAAACATCATGATAATACTCAATTCCTCATACTATGCCCTTCAAGGCCATGAATCTCGAATCACCAACACACCAACAATTTACTACAATTAAGGCATGGATAGTGATACAATTCAATATACTAAAGCAATTTCTACATATTCTAATCACATGCTTTCATAACCTACAAACCCACTTCATAAAGGCACAATTTAAGAAATTCAGAGAATTCATGGGTTCTTAGAGTATTTTCATCATAAATCATCAATAAAACACTAATTCAATAATAGTTCGTCATTAATAACCATTTCAAAATGTTTGAAGAAGGAACCCATGAGTTAGAGTACAACCCTAGGTTTTGGAGAAATTGGAAACTTTAAAATCTAACTTTGAATAGACTCTAGGGGTAAAAGCTACCCGTAGATTAAATATCACCATACCTTGATTGTGAATCCCCAAGAAATTTGAGAAAAAACACCTTGAATCCACAAACCCTAGCTCCCAATCCTTCTTCTTCTTTGGGAACTTCTAGATAGAAAATTTTTTAAATGGGGAACTCTTTTGATTTGATTTGGGTTTTGGAGAAATAAGGAGTAAATGAATTGTTTTAAGACTTAAAACTATATATACCAGTGATATAAAATAATTAAAATCGACCCCACATATTAATTAATTAATTAATTAATATGAAATTACTAAAAACTCCTCAACTTAGGCAACCCTGTCAGGGACCACGCCTATCTAAACGGGTCATCGAGGGCACCACGGCTCGTGGTGGTGCCCGTGGTCCTTTTACCAGTGTGCCCCTCCAATTTTCCAAGCCCTCAAGGGCCTAAGGGAAGTCCACAAGACCTCCCACGATCCGTGGTCAAGACCACAACTCGTGGTGATGGTCGTGATCATGGAGGCATTGTCAAGGCTTCCATGCCTTGTACTCTCAAGAGTCTAAGTGGTCTTCAAGACCATCTATACAGACCGTCAAGGGCACTACGACTCGTGGTGGTGCCCGTGGTCTGTGAGACAGTAGCATCCTTAACTTAACAAAACTCCTAGCAAGCTAAGGCAACCCTACGAACCTTCCCATGGCCCGTGGGCATGACCACGAGCCATGAAGTGGCTCATGAAGGGGATCCTTGGCTTGGGACCATTCTTAAGCACACTGCCTTGCCAACCACGGGTGCCACCACGACTCATGGTGGCCACCACGGGTCGTGAAGAACCTCATGGAGATGGTAGACAGTGGCTAGGCCTAGTTTTTAGGCAGCCTTGGCCCCTCACCATCGCCTACACCCAAAACCCTTAGCCATTGCCCTTTCCCTTAACCCTTGATGTTAAGCCTCACGTTTCGGCTCTAGTTCAACCTATCATTTTCTGAGTCATTAAACGAATGGTTCGGTGACATAAGTGAACATCATCGACTGGCGTGAAAACTGAAGGGTCAAAAAGGCCTAAACTGTTTTAAATTCAAAAACTTCCTTTATATCTTATTTTCCAACCATTACACTCTGAAAATCCAATTTTAGATCATTATTTCTTGTTAATTTTGTGTGGGAATTGATTGCTCGGGAGATTTTTGTGGTTTGCATTTGTATTTTCTTGCCTAGCATCTATCTTCATCTGCTTTTAAGGTTGGTATTTGGAACTCAGTTTAAATTTTGGTAGATTGTGATGCATGCTTGTAGTTTGTTAAATCTAATGAATGATGTTGAGTATTTGATTGATTTTTTAAGGGCTCCTATCGTAATGTGCTTGATTTTATTCTAGCCCATATTTGTTGAATTTTCTGCTTAAATTGGTTGAAATCATTGGTGTGTGTTGTTTGTTTATTGGGTCGATGTGGGTAAAGTTTGAGTCGCTTGAATTGTACAGATCAACTTACTTTGCCCAATGATATAGTGGGTGACGTCATTCTTAAGGGCAAAAGACATCGATTGGTCAATTTTAGACAAATTGGGGAAAGTCTAAGTACCGTAGGGTCATTAGTAGTATGGGTCTGGACTTAATTGCATAGAATAGTGAGTTAATTATATTATCATGGGCTGTGGGTTGAAAATTGAAGGTCGAGGTCAAAATCTGGCGCAAGGGACTAGTCGGTGAGCTTAGTTAAACTCGCCAAATGGTTAGGCGGTTCGCCAAGTGTCTCCTGGATCGCCTTTTTGTTCTTCATTTTTGATGACTTTATTCAGTAACATTTGGCGATATGCCTGAGCTCGCTGAGTTCACTCAATGACTCACCGAATGTCTGTTAGATCACCCTTTCTTAGACCAAATATTTTTGTAACTTTTGGCGAGCGACTTTTAGTTCGCTGAATGGTGTCGGCGAATCGCCGAAAGGCGTTGTACTTTACTGAATTGTGTTGATATCTAAGTAATTATATTCTGGAACTTTTGGCGAGCCCAATTTGGTTTGCCAAATGGGTTCGGCAACTCGTGGAACTACTCGACGAGTTTTCCTGCAAATTTTTAAACTTTGATATTTTTTGAACTATTTATAACGTATTGGTTTATTCTATGTTGTGTTGGGGGTATGGCCAGACCAAAGGTGTCAGGCAGAAATCAACCACTTTGAAAGAGAGAATGTGGAATAGTAATAAACAAGGGTGCTGCTCCCTCCCGAGCTACACAGGCAAAACTTTCTCCCACAGGGGGAAAAGGCACATGCAAGGGCAAGGGGTCTGCTGAACGAAGTCCAGCGGAGGTTAGCTCTGATAGTATGGGTATCTACGACACCCACATCAGCACTTCAGAATCTGATGATGAGGGGAACTTGGGGTCTAGATCAGCAGTCTCCATATCTGAGAAGGATGATGACCAAACCCTTTCAACGGAGGAGAGCTGAGCTGCGCTCAAAGGCATGTCATGATCCGACCAGGATACTGGTGACTCCTACACCTCCTCCACCTCCAGCTCAATGGTTGAGCAGGCACCTCTGGTGACCCGGTACAAGCACCTCCACCTCGGTCATTGAATAAATTAAAGGCTACCGGGTTGAGGACCATCTTAGAGAAGAAGAGGTTGTCTAAAGACGGAGTGATGGATAGGTACCCTAAAGTATGGAATACTATCAATTTCCACAAGTTTGAGATCTTTACACGGCCCCGAGGCGCATACATACCTTCCTGGGCCTGAGAGTTCTATATTAAGTATGGGAAGCTGGTGCCAAAGGGGAAGAAGAAGGCCAACTCGTTCGGACCATTTGACCATGTGTAGGTGCACGGTATAAAGGTGAAGTGCAGTAGCACCGACATAAATGAGGTGTTGTGGTGTACTACAAATGCCATCCATGTGTTGGTAGATTAGACACAGAAGAAGGCCCTGGATGATTTTAAGGGGTGCTTGGCTCCTCTGATCTCTGACATCACACCACCATGGATCGAGCCGGGAGTTCAGATGGAGAAGAAGGACTTGAATGTGGCTGCCCGGTATTGGTTCAGATTTATTAACAGCACCTTGATGCTTCACATGACAAGTCTATACTTTGACATCCGAAGGCTGCTTTGTTGGGGTGCATCGTTGACCTGGATAAACAAAATCTTGGGTTGATTATCGAGCAGGAGATGGATATGAGGGCCAAGCAGGGTCAGACCTCACTCCCGTTCTTGGTGTTGATTAAGGAGTTGTGTTAGCATGCCTGAGTGCCTTTGGTAGAGAAGACGAATGTGGAAGTGACTCCTACTTCTTTTACTGACATACGGGTAATCGAGGCTGAGTATACTACAGATGAGGCCGAAAGGAGGAGAGTTGCACTGGTGGAGACTTCCCCAGTAGTTGATGTGGAGATGCTACAGACAGATACATCCCGTCCTACTCAGGTCGGTGAACCTTCAGGTACCCCTGGCACTTCTACTTCTGTTCATTCTAGTTTTATTGCTGCTAATACTTCCACTATTGTTGTTGTTGCTTCCCGGATGCCATTAACCTAGGCTACGCTATTCAAAATCGGCCACTTGGCCCAATCTACTGATGAATGTGCCTCCTAGGTAGAGGCTGTTATTTCTGGGATGATTGAGAGGGCCATTGATACCACCTTAAATCCTATCTGGGCAAAGTTGAGAGAGCACCGAGAGCTGATCTCCGCACATGGATTAGCATTAGATTCCTTTACGGTGAGAGCGGAGGAACGTGAGAAGGGCAGGAGACAATCTGAGGATGTTACGACCTTGAGAGCTAATATTATTGGTTTGAGACGTGATGTGGATGAGCTTAAATCCACAGATCTATCTATGTTCTTTGGTATGGTAGACCTTCCTGAGGTCCCGAGTTAAGAGTTGCCAGCCATTTTCGAGATCCCTCCGGCTACTACATTCGTAGATGTTGTTGTGGCTGATGAAGATGCTGAGTTTGATGTTCACGAGACTGATGATGAGGAGCTTAGTACACGAGATGCAGCAGTGTATGATGACCAGGAGGACTTAGAGGGCGCGATGGTGCGGACAACTATAGAGGCCTCACTTCGAGATACATCTATGGTGTGTTCTAGTGGAGCAAAGGATGGCGCAGAGCCGACACTAATGCCCAGATTGACGGAGTCACGGATATGCAGAGTTCACCTCAGGCTTAGCATGATAGGGGGATCTTAACTCTCTTTAGTTTTATTTTGAGACTTTTTATTTCTTTTACATTGAGGACAATTGTTAGTTGTGTTTGGCGGGGTGAGGTATCTTCTAACCTGCCTCTTTTTGATTATTTTTGTGAATATTTTAATTTGTGATGGTTTGTTATGCTTACACTGTGTGATTATGGCTTTTTGGTTTTTAATGTGAATGTTGGTGGGTATTTGATCCGATTGGTTTTTAATGTGAATATTAGTTAGTTTTTTATCCAATTTTGAAAATCTACCTTTTGATGTTTGTGAATGTAGTTGTTCTCTTGCATATTTGAGTATTGGTTGCAATCAATATTGATGACTTGAATAGGTCTCTTGATTGAATGATATGTTTGTGCGATTCCAATGAGGCAAATTTGAGTTGCATAAGTCATGTGTGAACTCTTAGCATCTCATTATGACTAGCCGGTTATTGAAATGAAACTTGTGATGATCGTTGAATAGGAGCTAAAAATTGTAGAATCTTGATTAATGATTGTGACGAATGCCATGTGTGGTGAGATAGTCTTAAAATATGTTCTTGGTAATACCTAGAATTTGCCCCGTTAGTCCAATTGACTAATATAGGCGAATGATAGAGATGATCTTAGGCAAAAAAAATTGGAGAGTGAACCAAATTGCTATTATACCTTTGTGACCATCTTGTGAGAGTGTGAACCTAGTTTGGCACCGTTTGAGCCTAACCTTTTCTTTGGATGAAACATGAGCACATTTGACCTCTTTTTCCCATCACCTAAAACCTTCATGAAGCATTGTTCCATTTGAATAGCCAACCTAGGCCAAAAGCCTAAGTTGGGGGTGTGGTTAAAGAGGAGAAAAGTCAAGAATTTTGTGAAAATTTGCACTTGATGGATTGTGTTGAAAATGATGGAACCCCTCCATATAAAAAAAAGAGGCAAAAGAAGAAAAAGATTGAAAAAGAAAAAGAATGTTGCAATAAAGTTTGTGCAATGGACAACATGAATGGGGTATCCAATGAATCATGGGAGGAGTTAAACTAGACTATCTCGTACATGCTTTTGATCAGAAAACTTGTTGATTGTTAAACTACACTATCCAAGCTAATGGAAAACTTAGTTGGTAACTATTTCTTGCTCTTTACTATGTGTAGCTAAAAATCCCCATTCTTGGGGGTGTGATTATGTGATTGAATGATCCAATTAGCTTATGGGTGTTAGTATTTACTGTTTAATTGTTGATTTGATATGGGTTCAATTAGTAGTTGAGTTTTAATTTATGAATTATCGTTGCAAATGCAATTCTGACGTAGTATTCTAAGCTTGCTTGAGAAAGAGATTTTAGGATTAAAACTATTAATTGATAATTATAGTGATTGGGTTATTGTGGACTTAGATTGAGAAAGTGGGTCTAAATTTAATTCTACCAATCTAGTTTAAAAGATTATATTAATTGACGTATTGGGTTGTTTATCTTGGTTATGCTTGTCGAGGTTCGACATAACTCACTTGATTCATGTTAGTTGATTGAGAAATGGCAATTTCACCTAAAGCCTAGCCTACCCACTAAGATTCAACGACTTTTAGTAAATATTAATCACCCATATAGCGAAATTGGTGTTCAATTGATCATATACCCATGGATCCCTCTCTACTTGATTACCCCCGTGTGTTCGTAGTTGTTAATTGTCCACTCTAAACCCCTCAATTGACATTATTTGTCAAACCCCTGCCATTTACTTCAATTGCTTCGAAAATGTCTACTTCTACAATGGATTAGAACACCTCTTTTACTTCGTAATGGAATTCTTTACTGTATCACTCTTTGTGGGATCGACCTGAACTCTTTGTTGGGTTTATACTTGATTGCGACTGCCTACACTTAGAATCGAATAAAGTGTAGTTGTGTGTTATCACTGGACTGAGGAAGATGAAGACGCAGGGGTCGGGTACTGTTGTACGTATTGTTGTAATGTATTCTTGGATCTTATGTATTTGCAAAGTGGAATGTTGAATTGGAAGAATTGGGCTGGCTGAAGAAAAAAAAAAAGGAATAGGGTCTGTGTGGGCTGAAAAGTGTGTTTAAGGTTTAGGTAATAAGACTGGAATTAGGAAATAACTGTACATATTGCAAATTTGGCCAAACTCTTTAAGAATTTAGCCAAAGTTTCATGAATTCAGCTAAAAACTAAAATAAGGTAAATTAATTAACTTAAATTATAAACTAATTAATTCAGAAAATACAAACTATTGATTAATTAAACTACCTAACAAAATATTTCAGTAAAACTAAAATCGTGGTATAGACTATTTTCAGATATTCATAAAATGTACTAATTATATACGTAAATATATAAAACATAATTATTATTCAAAAATTATAAAAAATGACAAAATTAATTAAAAAATAACTTGGAAAATATTTTAAATTTTTATAAAACTAATTATTCAAAATTGTTCGAAATTAAAGAAGCTCGAAAATTAATTCTGATCGTGGGGGTCAAAATTGTGTGTCAACAATTGTCCTTCGTTTGACTTGGATTGATGAAAAAAATTCGAGACAAATAAAATCGACGAATCCAATTTTGACCGACCACATCTTCATCCTTTAAGAAAGGGATTTTGGTACGTACTTTAGGAAATATGGTTGTACCTGCACATCCGGTTTCCTACATATCTCAGGCTATATGAGAATTCAGGCCTCTTGTAGTTTGATACGCTAGATTTATCGCACGATTATAAAGGAATGAAAAATTTATCCCGATATCAAATTATGAAGGCACAAAAATGCTTGGGAATATGATTTAAGAGAGAATGTCAGAGTACATGTGAGTTTTCAACATTAATTCCGCCTGCATAACCCTCAACTTAGAGAAAAAGATTGTTTGTAGTTTGACTCGATCAGTTGCAAAGGAAATCTAGTATGCTAAGATATCTTTCGGCTGGGAAGAGTGACAAATAAATTTAGTATGAAAAAGAGGCTTGCAATCTCTTAGCCATGAATATGGTGCGCTTCACAGCCATAATTAAGAACATACACAGGCATAACTTCGAAGCTCTTGGTGCATTATCACTCAAGTTGGAAAATTGCTGGTGCAGATAAAAAAATTTCAGATGCAAAATTAAGATTGATAAACCTAAAGAAAAACCCACATGACTTTTGATAGGGGTATTGTTTGATTGTGGTGAAAGTCGCTCCTCCGTTCGCGTCCTAAGGGTTTGGCATTCCTCTTCGGACTATGGCCCAGTTTGCTCCTAAGAAAAAGTTCCACATTATGATGCATCTTTTTTTATGTCGTCCGCACCTTCGGCTTGATTTGAGAATTCATCCTTTCGGATGCTTTCGACAAATACTGAAATAAAGTTGTTAGTAGAAACTGTAATTTAAATAAATAAGTGATACATTTTACTGTATTCGACACATGTTCTTTTTTCTATAAATATTCTGACATTAGCCACTATTGGTTTTGACGCAATAGAGGATGAATTAATATGATGCGACATAATGATGACTTTTTTGATAATACAATATATTGTTGATGAAGATATTCTATTGATAGGATGATAATTCTTCATTGTGGGTAAATGATGATGTCCCTCTGGGTGATGACGTTGATGTTCCATTGATAAAATGATGATTCTTCTATGGTAGAATGACGATGCTCCATTGGTAGGATAATATTGCTCTATGATAGGATGTTGATGCTTTATTGGTATGATGATAATGATCCATTGGTAGGATAATATACAATATGATGGGATGATAACGTTGATGCTACATTGATAGAATGATGATTGACAATTATTCATTGGTAGGATAATGGTGATGAAGATCCGTTGGTAGAAAGATGATAATAAATATCCACAGTAAGATGATGATGATGATCCATCGATAAGATGATGATGATGTAGATCTGTTGGTAGGATGATGTGGATCCATTGGCAGGTGATGATCCATTGATAGGATGATGATGATGATCCACTAGAAGGATGATGTTGATCCAGTGGTAAGATAATGTTGATCCATTGGTAGGATGATGATAATGAAGATCTATCGGTAGGACAATATTAATGTTCCATTGGTAGGATGATCATGATCCATTGGTAGGATAATATTGATACATTGGTAGGATGATGCCAATGATTCATTGATAGGATGTTGTTGATCCATTGGTAAAATAATGTTGATCCTCCATTGGTAGGATGATTATAATGAAGATCCGTCGATAGGATAATATCGATAATCCAGTTGTGGAATGATGTTGATCCATTGGTAGGATAATGTTGATTCATTGGTAGGAAAATGCAGATCCATTGGTAGGATAATGTTGATGAACTGGTAGGATGATAATAATAAAGATCCGTTGGTAGGATAATGATGAGGATTCGTCGGTAGAATGATGATATTATCTTATTAGATAATATAGTAGAAATGAACCCTGGTAACTCACATTACTGCGTCTGATATCAACATGATTTGTGAATATTCTTCAAATGTCCTTGATGCTAAAAAATGTAAGTTGATGTCATTATAGATACTTGTATATCTTGAGAGTGATGCTTTCACTTGTTCCTATTTTGAACATTTTGTTTTCATTTTGACTCCTGCTTTGCTAGAGATTTGAATGAGGTGTTGTTTCTCGTATTTCGAACTGTCTCTTTTTCTTCTGAAGAATCTTCAATGACTTTCCTGTATCCAAAAAAATTGTCAATTTTGGGAAGCTCCTTACACTTTTGAATTTTTCGTATTTATTAATATTCATTGAACTGAAAATAGTCTATACCACGTATTGTTGTAATGTATTCTTGGATCTTATGGAATTGCAAAGTGGGATGTTGAATTGGAAAAATTGGGCTGGCTGAAGAAAAAAAAGGAATTGGGTCTGTGTGGGCTGAAAAGTGTGTTTAAGGTTTAGGTAAGAAGACTGGAATTAGGAAATAACTTTAAATATTGCAAATTTGGCCAAGCTATTTAAGAATTTAGCCAAAGTTTCGTGAATTCGGCTAAAAACTAAAATAAGGTGAATTAATATAAAATAATTAACGAGCTTCTTTGTCCTAACAAAATAAAATAATTAACTGAAATTATAAACTAATTAATTCAGAAAATACAAACTATTGATTAATTAAACTACCTAACAAAATATTTCAGTAAAACTAAAATCGTGGTATAGACTATTTTCAGATATTCATCAAATGTACTAATTATATACGTAAATATATAAAACATATTTATTATTCAAAAATTATATAAATGACAAAATTAATTAAAAAATAACTTGGAAAATATTTTAAATTTTTATAAAACTAATTATTCAAAATTGTTTGAAATTAAAGAAGCTCGAAAATTAATTCTGATCGTGGGGGGTCAAAATTGTGTGTCAACAATTGTCCTTCGTTTGACTTGGATTGATGAAAAAAATTCGAGACAAATAAAATCGACGAATCCTATTTTGACCGACCACATCTTCATCCTTTAAGAAAGGGAATTTGGTACGTACTTTAGGAAATATGGTTGTACCTCGACATCGGGTTTCCTACATATCTCAGGCTATATGAGAATTCAGGCCTCTTGTTGTTTGATACGCTAGATTTATCGTACGATTATAAAGGAATGAAAAATTTATCCCGATATCAATTTATGAAGGCACAAAAATGCTTGGGAATATGATTTAAGAGAGAATGTCAGAGTACATGTGAGTTTTCAACATTAATTCCGCCTGCATATCCCTCAACTTAGGGAAAAAAGTTGTTTGTAGTTTGACTCGATCAGTTGAAAAGAAAATCTAGTATGCTAAGATATCTTTCGATTGGGAAGAGTGACAAATAAATTTAGTATGAAAAAGAGGCTTGCAATCTCTTAGCCATGAGTATGGTGCGCTTCACAGCCATAATTAAGAACATACACAGACAAAACTTCGAAGCTCTTGGTGCATTATCACTCAAGTTGGAAAATTGCCGGTGCAGATAAAAAAATTTCAAATGCAAAATTGAGATTGATTAACCTAAAGAAAAACCCACATGACTTTTGATAGGAGTATTGTTTGATTGTGGTGAAAGTCGCTCCTCCGTTCGCGTCCTAAGGGTTTGGCATTCGTCTTCGGACTATGGCCCAGTTTGCTCCTAACAAAAAGTTCCACATTGTGATGCATCCTCTTTTATGTCGTCTGCACCTTCGGCTTGATTTGAGCATTCATCCTCTTGAATGCTCTCGACAAATACTGAAATAAAGTTGTTAGTACAAACTGTAATTTAAATAAATAAGTGATACATTTTACTGTATTCGACAAATGTTCTTTTCTATAAATATTCTGACATTAGCCTCTATTGGTTTTGACGCAATAGAGGATGAATTAATATGATGCGACATAATGATGACTTTTTTGATAATACAATATATTGTTGATGAAGATATTCTATTGATAGGATGATGATTCTTCATTGTGGGTAAATGATGATGTCCCTCTGGATGATGACGTTGATGCTCCATTGATAAAATGATGATTCTTCTATGGTAGAATGACGATGCTTCATTGGTAGGATAATGTTGCTCTATGATAGGATGTTGATGCTTTATTGGTATGATGATAATGATCCATTGGTAGGATAATGTACAATATGATGGGATGATAACGTTGATGCTCCATTGATAGAATAATGATTGACAATTATTCATTGGTAGGATAATGGTGATGAAGATCCATTGGTAGAAAGATGATAATAAATATCCGCGGTAAGATAATGATGATGATCCATCGGTAAAATGATGATGATGTAGATCTGTTGGTAGGATGATGTGGATCCATTGGCAGGTGATGATCCATTGGTAGGATGATGATGATGATCCACTAGAAGGATGATGTTGATCCAACGGTAAGATAATGTTGATCCAGTGGTAGGATGATGATAATAAAGATCCGTTGGTAGGATGATGATGAGGATTCGTCGGTAGGATGATGATGAGGATTCGTCGGTAGAATGATGATATTATCTTATTAGATAATATAGTAGAAATAAACCCTGGTAACTCACATTATTGCGTCTGATATCAACATGATTTGTGAATATTCTTCAAATGTCCTTGATCTTAAAAAATGTAAGTGGATGTCATTATACATAGTTGTATATCTTGAGAGTGATGCTTTCACTTGTTCCTATTTTGAACATTTTGTTTTCATTTTGACTCATGCTTTGCTAGAGATTTGAGTGAGGTGTTGTTTCTCGTATTTCGAACTGTCTCTTTTTCTTCTGAAGAATCTTCAATGACTTTCCTGTATCCAAAAAAATTGTCAATTTTAGGAAGCTCCTTACTCTTTTGAATTTTTCGTATTCATTGAATGGAGGATTGTGATGATCTTGTGGTATTCTTATAGACCCGTATACACAGAAAAATTGTTAGCTTTTAAAACAAACTGATTTTTGTTGACTTATTCGATTGCTTGCTCCTTGTCTTGCTATCTTTGATTGATTGCTCTGATCTTTCACTTCTTGATAGACGTAAGATGAATTTATACAAAGTATTTGACATATTAAATTTTTTTAAGGAAAATGAATTTTTGAGAATCGATTTGGAAAAGGTCATTGTCGAAGGTCATGTCATGCATAACCTAAGTGAATGTCCTTGGTTCAAAAATTTTGACGTGTCTGATAGCTTGTTCTGAAGATTTCAAAAGATCCTTAAAGCTTGAGAAATTTCTGACATGGTCCCACCAAAATCTACTATAATTGGAAAATTTTGTAGTTGACTCTGAAATCCAACAGTGTCGGAGATTGCTGAAGCTGACTACAAACTTTAACAATGTCATATATCATTTGAAGTTAGCTTTAAACTTCTAATCATACTCGAGATATTCAAAATTTACTACAAACTTCTAGTGATGCTTGAAGAAATTTTTGAGGTCATCCTCAAAATGTATGTCCCAGGTAGATGTATTGGAGTATCTCGAACTGTTGATATATGACATGTAGAATTTCTGAGACCTTCTAAAATTTTTGTCTTAGTTGCTACTCGCAATGTATCTTCAATTTTGACTTATTAGAGAGATCCTCATCTTGAGAATTTCTGTCTCTCTCAAAGAGTCTGTCCCAATTTCTATTGTAAATGAAAATAGAAATCTTACGGGATATGCCACTCAAAGATAAGTCCGATATTTGGACTCATTCAGGGCTTTATTTATATAGATTAAGGATCCTCAAATGCTTATTTAGTGCCAATAACTTATGTAAAACCCTTGATTTCTAGGTATATGAATTGATGAACAAAGCATGGACAGTAATTTGAAAATAGGAACAAAGCGAGATGAAAGAATGAAGAAAGGCAAGCATGGTGATCGCCAAGTCCACTTGGCGTGTCACCAAATGGCTACTTGACCGCTTAAAGTTCCAGTGTTCCAAGCCTTGAAGGAAAGAATGAAGTTGACGAGAGAAAGGAGCAGTCGGTGGATCACTGAGTGGTTTCACGATGCGGTGTTGGATTGCCCAAAGTTACAGACCTTGAGGATGTTGAATGCCAAAGCAGAAGGGCGATTGAAATGACCAAAGGACTGCTTGCCGAGTGGTTCGGCGAGCCCGACTTACTTTGCCAAGTGACCCTTCGCAACACATTTTCGGCGACTATAAATACATTTTTGAACATTTAGTTTAGTATCTTAGCTCATATATTTTAAGTTTATTTTTGAGTTTTGAACTGGTGAGACAATTTTCTCTAGTTTTTCCTAAGTTTTAAAGAATTGAAGTTTTTGACTTTTGAGAAATTGGAAGTGAGACTTTGAGATTCTTCGAATTGGAGCATTGTAAGGACCAATCTACACCTAACCAGTTGATGGATAATTAATTTGGTAGTTGTTTTTACCTTTTTATGATGTCTAGCTAAATCCCCAATTCTTGGAGCGTGATTATTAGATTTAGGGCTGGTTTAGTTTATGGGTATTGCTAATTATTAGTTTAAATGCTATTTAGAAGAGAGATCAATCATTCATTGTGGTTTAATTTAAGAATTTTAGTTGCAAATACAGTTCTACCCTTGTGTTTTTGGCTTGCTCGAAAGAGAGGTTTTAAAACTAAACTTATTGATTGATGGTCTGTGGGTTTTGGGTTGACATGGGTTCAACTCGAGAGAGTGAATCCTAAACCCAATCTCACACATTCAGCTCGAGAGAGTGAATGGACTAAGGTGTGGGCTGTTCTTATTTTGCATACTTGTTGATGTTTGAGAGAAATCAACTTGATTCGGGATAAATTATTCGAAAGAAAGTTTATCTCCTATATAGCCTAGCTTACTCACTAATATCTAGCTATTTTCTAATAGTTGAAATTACCCATTTATCTATATTAGCCTATAATCGAATCACATCCCAAGAACCCGTCTCATTATTGTTATGTTGTATAGTTTGCTACTGTTTGTAGTTGATAATTTCAAACCAAAACCCCCCATTTGACATTCGTGTCACCCCCTGATTTGAATGATGTCTTTATTCGATAAATTTTATTCCTATGACTGATTTGACGATGTTCATACTTCCCGATTGACTCTTAAATACGTACCGCTCCCTGTTGGATTCGACCCCAACTCACTTAGTTGGGTTTTATGCTGAATGGCGATCGTTGACACTTAGAATTGGATGAAGTTTCCTTGAAACGTTAATCAAAATGGCGTTGTTGCCGCGGAGTGGTGTTGTTTGAGATTATTTTGGTGAAGTTGAATTTTGTTCTTTTTACTCGTAGTTGAATCTACTTACTTTTAGTTTTGGTTTTTGTGTGGTTTTAAATAGAGGAAATGAGTGTCAACGGAAGCAATGGTAGCTAAGTGGGCCACCAAGATGACATTGGAAACTTCAACGATGTCAATGAACCAAATGTCAATGACCCAAATCTTGTGGGTGGAATTAGTGTCATTCACTTGCCTCTGGCTGAAGGGAACGTTCTGTTCCATATTACAAGCACCATGTTGCAGCTTTTACAATTGAAACGGTTGTTTGGTGGGTTGGCTCATGAGGATCCCCATGAGCATATAAGGAACTTTGTTGATGTTTGCGGGTCGTTCTCCTTCAAAAACATATCGCAAGAATCGGTATGGTTGAGGTTGTTCCCATTTTTTTAATGGGAGAAACATGTAAATGGTTGGTTGAATTGCGAAGAGACTCCATCGCTTCGTGGGAAGAGCTTGTCGCCGCATTCCAAATGCGATTTTTCCCTCCTTCGAAGATGATGACACCTAGGGACAACATCCAGAGCTTCAAGCTCCATGAGACTTGGCTAAGATTTAAGAAGTCGGTGCTGCAATGCTCAACTCATGGTTTGCCCGACAACATTTTGCTGCAATACTTTTACCAAAGCCTTGATTAGGTGAACAAAGGAGAAGCTGATCAACTTTCTTCGGGAGGTTTGATGCAACAACCTTACATTATAGCAGCCCAGCTCTTAGATGGTATGACCAAAATTAACCGGGCATGATACACCCGCGAAGATCAGGTCTTCCCTCTCACTTTAAAATTGACAAAGGAGCAGCTTAAGAAAGATCAAGAGAGGGACCAAAACATGGAAAAGATGATGATCCAACTTGATATTTTGGCGACAAATGTCATGGAAGTTGGTGCTAGGAGTGTCAATGTTGTGGGTGTGGGGTGTGTAAACCCCGGTGAGGCCAAGTTTGAAGCGTTGTACAACGAGGAAGTGAACTTCCTAGCCAACCAAGGAGGAGGTTATCGTGCTAACTATCTAAGGCAAGGTGTTAACGAAGGTTGGAACAGGGACGAGGGCTGGAGATATCGTGATAGAGAGTGGAGGGATCGTAACCCCACTTGGAAGGAAAGAGATGGGGAGAAGGATAGTTATGTTCCTCCCCACAAGCGTCAAAAGCCTAAAGATTCTGAGGGTGGCTGGTCTGAGGATATACTCTCTCGTATTCTCAACAAGGTTAAAGGGTCCGATAAAATTTTGAAGGAGATGAAGAAAGATGTATCGACCCTTAACTAAACTGTGACTTCTTATTCCATTTCTATCAAGCAGTTAGAGACCCAAATGGGTCATATCTCTTCTCATTTAAACCCCAGACAACAAGGGGGTAGCCTACCGATACAATGGCAAACCCCAAGAATGAAGTTTTAGCAAGGACTTGCATCGTGCCACGACGTTAAATAAGGCACTGCTTGGGAGAAACCCTAGTTTTTATTTGCATTCTTTTTTGTTTTTGGAATAATCGTGTGTTGATTGTGCAGGTTGAAGTGTATAATGTGTTTGAAAAGTGCAGGTTGGCGAGCAAAATGTCCAGCCGGTGCCTTGCCGAAGAGGTCGGCGAGCCCGACTTGGACCGCCGTTGGACTCAAAAAATTATGAAGATGGAGTCTGTAAAACTCGGCGGGCCAATGTACAAGTTGGTGAATTGCCAAACAGGTCAGCGAACTCGACTTTGTCCACCGTTTGGACCCCCAAATTAACTAGAGGTCCTGTAAAACTCGGCGAGGCAATTAACCACTCGGCGTGTGGCAGAGTGGTTCGGCAAGGTCAACTAACATCGCCGAAAGGGCGTGAACTGAATGGTTTTAAATGGCCAAAGGTTTAAACTTTCAAACTCTTTCACATTCCCTCACTTTTTAGCTTCATACAATCAAACCCGCACTTCAAATTTCATATATTTTTGCTTTTTACAGCTTTTTGGTCGTTGATCATCTGTTCGGAGTTGGAAATCTTTGTCGCCTAGCATTTCAAATCATAATTCGGCAATAAGGTTGTTTTTTCGAACCCCAAACTTGTAAATAGCGGTTAAAATCAAATTATTTGTTATAAATTGGGTTAACATGTGTTGGGCCTCTCTGAATTTGTATATGTGTTATTATGTCCTGTTTTAATTTAGATTTCGTGCCTTAAATGCCTAAGTTTTTGATTTCCTGAATTTTGTGCTTTAAAATTGATCGTAAACTTGTGGGTTGTACTTAATTGTTGTTGAGTCTAGTCAAGTGAAGTCTGATTAACCTAAATTCTGCTAAATTATGTATTTTACCCAATGATGGAGCGTTTGACGTCATTCCTAAGAGCTAAAGTCGTCAAATGACCAATTTTGGCCAAACCGGGGGAAATCGGAGTACCCCGGTGGCATGGGTCTAATGGGTCTTGGCTTAATTGAGAATGTGTATTGTTTGATTTTGTTTTCGGGGGCTGCGGGGTTGATTTTGGAAGTTGGGGTTAAAAATAGAAGGTTGGGCAGTTTGGCGAGCTGGGTTGAGCTCGCCGAACCACTCGGTGGTTCGCTCCCCTCAGATCGCCTTTAATTTTGTGGTTTTGTTGAGTTTGGTTCTGTAACTTTCGTTGAGAAGCCTTAGTTCGCCGAGTGCACTCGGCGACTCGCCGAGAGTCTCCTTGATCACTCTTTCTGCGCCCCTAACCCCTAAAATACACTTTAACTTTTGATGGGCTATTTTGTGCTCGCCGAAGGGCCCTGAGCATCGCCGACGTGTAATTTTTTTGGGATATTTTTAAGTTAGTCCTTTTGGTGAGCTCAATCTGGCTCGCCTAAGTGATCGGCAACTCACCGATCGGTTTGGCGAGCCTGTCTACCTCCTATTTTCTACATTTTTCTTGAATCGTTCTAACTTATTTTGGTGTGTTCTTTAGATATGGCTAGACCAAAAGTGGCAGGTTGAGACATGCTGCCCCGCAAGAGGGCAAAGGGAATTATCATAAATGAGGATGCAACTGCATCTAAGGCAAAAGCCGCAAAGCTGCCTACCACCAGTGGAAAAGGCAAAGGGAAAGGAAAGGCACCTGCTCCTACATCATCGGAGGTCAGCTCTGATAGTGACGGGATATATGCCACACACCTCACCACTTCTAAGAGTGAGGGAGAGCACCAGGATCCTCATGCTACTATTTTTAAACCTGAGGATGATGAGCTACTGATGACCGGAGAGCTGAATTGTGCTCTAAGAGGATGCATGATCCGTCTAGGATCCAGGAATCCCAAGCTGCTACTCCTACTCCTGTCCCAAACCAGGTTGTAGTCCCAGCACCACCTACACAAGGTCCTCCTCCCCGGTCTATGAACAGACTAAGGGTCGAGGGATTGAGGACCATCATCGAGGAGAAGAGGTTGTCTACTGATGGAGTGATTGATAGATACCCAGAGATCTGGAGCTGCCTGAAGTCCCACAAGTTCCAGATATTCACTAGACCTCGTGGCCCTTACTTTTCGAATTGGGTCCCGAAATTCTACACTGCCTATGGAGAACTAATGCCACAAGGGAAGAGGAAGGCTACCACATTCAAGCTGGTAGATTTTGTGGTCATCAGGGGCAAGTAGGTCAAGTGTGACAACGATGATATTAATACAGTTTTGGAGTGTACAGAAGACATTTTGGATGACTACCAATACATGGTCAAAAAAAAAATCATTAGACTCTGAAAAAAGTGACTAGCACCTCTATTATCTTATGGTACTCCTAGGTGGGTGTCACGACCCAAGCCTAGGGCCTAGACGTGACCGGCGAATGGGGAACCCGAAGGAACCCCAAACAAGCCTCATAGCGTATCATTATACATCCTTGGTCGCGGAAGCAATTAAAATGACCATAAGCGATAAGCATAATCAAGGGCGAAATCGGGACTAAGGGAGCAAGAGAAAAAAAAAGAAATGATACATAAATACCATAGATGAGTCAAGCTCAAGCATAATACACAACTTGTCCAACACCACCTCTAAACATGGGTACTTAGCGGGGGCCAGGACAAACTACCGGGCTCACCCTCATAGTCAAAACATAACTAAAAAGGAAAAGTCTTATACATAGCAAAAGATCATAAGCAACGTCCCCGGAATGGAGGACTCACCAATAACCTCGATAGAAAATCATATTAGCCACGCGGAGGAGGATGGTCAAGCGGTGCTCCGGTCCCCTACATGGTGACATCATGTAGGCATAGAGTATGCATTAGTACGTTTGAATGTACTAAGTTTATGGGATGCAATGCAATGCTACAATAGATGGACATCATAGGAAAAATGCATAATCATACCCGATAGATAGCATATTAATGAAATGATATGTATAATGATGCTTACATAAAAATCATACTTAGTGGGACGTAGTACATGTGTGGAGAGTGACCATCAATATAGTATTTCCAAGGCCTACCATCCCTTTGGAGAGGCGAAAGAGGTACAAACCCCTCAATGTGGTTACCCGGGCCTACCACCCCCCGAGCTAGGGACCAAGGTACAAACCCCTCGATGTGGTTATACGGGCCTACTACTCCCCGCACTAGGCAACCAAGGTACCAACCCCTCGATATGGAAACCCGGGTCTACAACCCTCCGGGCTAGGCTTGGTCGACTCACAACACTTATATAGAGAAAATCATATACATGTATCCATTTCATCATCATTTCAATAATTATATGACCATCCGACTCATAGGACATACATTGGACCTTCCATTTCCTAAGAATTCTATAAATGGGCATTTTATCAAACACATGGTGGGCTATTGTTCATGTAAATAAAATCATGTATTTCAAGAGTACTAAGTTCAACCAATTTCAAACTCCATATAAATCAGCCCACCAACAACTTACATATATATAAATCAACCTTGATAATTTGATCATGGAAGCATGAAAACCATAAACATCACATAATAATTCTATTTCATGATAATATGCAAAATAGACCATAATAGGGTGCGTAGTAGTAATTCCATGCTTCAAGAGTTCATAAATAACCATAAGGACCCATAAACTTGAAGTAAAAATAGAGGATAAATGGTTGGACTTGTGGAAAGGAAGGTTTCCACAATCAAATCCACATATCTCAACTTTGGAGAATCCTTGATGAAGATTGGAATGGAGAATTGAAGCTTGAAATCGAGTCTTGAATCCGGAATTAGAGCTTGAGATGTTTGAATTTGGTTGAAGATCTTGGTGGAATTTTGGAGGGGGCTTAGAGAGTGTTTTTGTGTGTTTTGAAGTTAGAAAAAAAATATGACTAAGTATGGGACATATCCCCTTTTTATAAAAAAAAAGGCCCCAACACTTAGCCTAAAAAATGAGGCTTATAAAAAAAACAGCTTACTGGAAATTGCAAATCTGCACAGACAGGTTTTACGAAAATGGTCATAACTCCCTCATCCTAACTCGGAATGAGGTGAAACCAAGTGCGTTGGAAAGCTAACTCAAAGGGATTTAATTTAATAGGTAGTGTCCCTTCCAATTTCTTGTGTGCTAAGATATATGCCTCTTTAAAGTTGACCCTCAAAATCGCATTTTTTGCGATTTTCGAATTTTGATACGGTTGCTCTAAAATTTGGGTTAGACCCATTTCCCACTCAATTTGACCCCCTGAATAAGAATATGAAGTCGAATTTCCAAAATCATGCATGGATTTTGCGATATATGGAAATTACAATTATAGGTGTTTCCGAAGCACATTTTCGGGCATTTTTGGGATCGTTTCAAAATCTCCCCCTTGGGAACATTCGTCCCCGAATGTTAAAGAAACGTACATGAGGGATGCAAACATGGAAATATCAGCCCACATAAGAATGTAACAATGCACTTACACCTTATTTCAAAAACCTCAACATAGTTGTAAACCACAATGAACTTGTCAACTTAAACATGAATGTATGCAATGACATGGGGGCTGAACTTAAGACCTGAGATTTTATAAAGGGCTTAAATCAATACCTTAGGCTTGAGTGGAGTGGAAAAGATAACGATATCGCCTTTGCATGTCCGCTTCGGCCTCCCAAGTAGCACTTTCAACTTATTGATTTCTCCAAAGAACTTTAACGGAAGCCACATCTTTGTTTCTCAACCTCTTCACTTGTCTATCTAAAATCTGGACCGGAACCTCTTCATAGGTCAAATTATCTTCAACAACATCCACAACATCAAGAGACACAATGGCATTCGGATCACCCACACACTTCCTCAATATAGACACATGAAATACCGGATGAACCAAATCCATTTCGCTAGTCAATTCCAACTCATAAGCTACATTGCCAATTCTCCTCATCACCTTATAAGGACCCACGTATCTTGGGCTCAACTTGCCCTTCTTACCAAAACGAACCACACCCTTCATGGGTGACACCTTCAAATAGACCCAATCACCAACTTGGAATTCAAGAGCCCTTCTCCTCACATCGGCATAGGACTTTTGGCGACTTTGGGCCGTCTTCAACCTTTCTCTAATCATCCTAACCTTCTCAAGAGCCTCCATAACTAGATCTGGTCCTAACAAGGCCACCTCACCAACCTCAAACCACCCAACCGGTGATCTACAACGCCTCCCATAGAGAGCCTCAAAAGGAGCCATACCGATGCTAGAATGATAGCTATTGTTATAGGCAAACTCAATCAATGGAAGATGATCATCCCAACTACCCTTAAGCTCCAATACACAAGCCCTAAGCATATCCTCAAGTGTTTGGATAGTCCTTTCGGCTTGTCCATCCGTTTGCGGGTGAAAGGCCGTAGTAAGCTTAACTCTCGTACCTAGACCCCTTTGAAAGGACTTCCAAAAGTGTGAAGTAAATTGAGTACCACGGTCCGATATGATGGATAGAGGAATCCCATGCAACCTTACCAAGTCATGAATATATAACCTTGCATAATCTTCCGCCCCATATGTTGTCTTTACCGGTAGAAAATGAGCCGATTTTGTCATCCTATCAACCACCACCCAAATAGAATCAAAACCTTTTCTAGTCTTGGGTAAACCAACTACAAAATCCATATTAATTTCTTCCCACTTCCAAGTAGGAATCTCTATGTCTTGGGTTAGACCACCCGGCCTTTGATGTTCGGCCTTGACTTGTTGACAACTATGACAACCGGAGACGAATTTGGCAATGTCCTTCTTCATGCCTCCCCACCAATACACATCCCTCAAATCTCTATACATTTTGGTGGAACCGGGGTGAATGGAGTAGGAAGAATTATGAGCCTCCTCAAGAATTTTCTCCCTCAAACCATCAACACAAGGCACACACAACCTACCTTGGTACCTAAGGGCACCATCTCCCCCTTGGGAGAAAACTTCCACCTTACCCTCTTTCACCAAGGCCTTCAATTCTAACAAGGAAGAGTCAAGATCTTGTTTTGCTATCACCTCATCAACCAAGGAAGACCTAGCACCATCAACAACGACCACACCACCATTACTAATTTCTTCCAACCTAACCCCCAACCTAGCCAACCGATGCACCTCCCTAGCCATTTCCCTATCACCAATATCAACATGAGCTAGGCTACCCATAGACACCCTACTCAAAGCATCCGCCACCACATTAGCTTTACCGGGATGATAATGCACACTCATATCATAATCTTTAAGAAATTCTAGCCACCTTCTTTGTCTCAAGTTGAGGTCTTTTTGGGTGAAGACATATTGGAGGCTCTTATGATCGGTGAACACATCAACATGTACCCCATACAAGTAATGACGCCAAATCTTTAAAGCAAACACCACCGCGGCTAATTCAAGGTCATGCGTAGGATAGTTCTTTTCATGCACTTTGAGTTGTCTAGACGCATAGGCTATCACCTTACCATTTTGCATTAGGACACAACCCAAGCCAACTCTAGAAGCATCACAATACACAACGAATCCCTCAAGCCCATCCGGTAGTGACAATATAGGAGCGGACACAAGTTTATCTTTCAAGGTTTGAAAACTCCTTTCACACTCGTCGGTCCACTCAAACTTAGCCTTCTTTTGTGTCAACTTAGTCATGGAAGAAGCAATAGAAGAAAACCCATTCACAAATCTCCGATAGTAACCCGCTAAGCCCAAGAAGCTCCTAATATCCGACGGGGTCAATGGCCTAGGCCAATTTCTAATCACATCGGTCTTCTTAGGATCTACCTTAATACCATCCCCCGACACCACATGACCTAGGAAGGCAACCTCCCTCAACCAAAATTCACACTTTTCATACTTGGCATACAACTTCTCCTCTCTCAATCTTTGCAACACAACCCTCAAGTGACCCATATGTTCTTCCTCGCTATGCGAATAGATTAAAATATCATCAATGAAGACCACAACAAAGGAATCAAGGTGGGGTTTAAAGATCCTATTCATTAGGTCCATGAAGATAGCCGGTGCATTGGTCAACCCAAAGGACATGACCACAAATTCATAATGCCCATACCTAGTCCGGAAGGCTGTCTTGGGAATGTCACACTCCCTCACCTTCACTTGATGATACCCGGACCGAAGATCAATCTTAGAGAAGTGGCTAGCCCCTTGCAATTGGTCGAACAAGTCATCAATCCTAGGAAGAGGATATTTATTCTTGATGGTGACCCTATTGAGTTGCCGGTAATCAATACACATCCTAAGGGACCCATCTTTCTTCTTCACAAACAACACCGGTGCACCCCATGGTGATTGGCTAGGCCTAATAAAACCCTTCTCCAACAAGTCCCTCAATTGTTCCTTCAACTCCTTTAACTCCGCCGGGGCCATACGATAAGGGGGGATAGAAATGGGTTGAGTATCGGGGAGGAGGTCTATGCCAAAATCTATTTCCCTTTCGGGAGGAACACCGGGAAGGTCATTAGGAAAGACATCAAGGAATTCATTTACGATCGGAACCGACTCTATAGGAAGGGTTTTGGACTCCACATCCCTAACCCTCACAAGGTGATAGAGACACCCCTTAGAGATCAACTTACGGGCTTTAATGCAAGAGATGAACCTACCCTTGACTACCACATTTTGGCTTTCCCACTCAAGAATGGGTTCACTTGGGAATTGGAACTTGACCCTACGGGTTCTACAATCAATGGAAGCATAGTATGCATGCAACCAATCCATCCCAAGAACAACATCAAAATCGACCATGTTCAACTCAACAAGATCACAAGGCAATATTTTATGCAAGATGCAAATAGGACAATTTCTATAGACCTTCCTAGCAACAATATATGCACCAATAGGAGTAGACACCTTATATGACTCACGCAACAATTCGGGCTCAACATGAAACTTTTTGGCAACAAAGGGGGTGACAAAAGAAAGAGAGGCACCCGGATCAATTAATGCATATACATCAAAGTCAAAGATTTTCAACATACCGGTAACGACGTCGGGGACTTCATCGACCCCTTGCCTCCCATGCAAAGCATAAAATCGATTGTGCCTTGGGGCACCATCTTGTCGGCCCCCTCTCCCCAAAGGAACCGCATTGGCACCTTGTGGACGGACCTCCTTACCCTTGTTGCGATTTCGAGGACAATCCATTGCCTTGTGCCCCATTTCCCCACAACTGTAGCAAGCACCGGTATTTCTCAAGCACGGGCCACCATGGCCCTTACCACACTTCGGACATACATCAATAGGACCCATACCACCAACACCTTGGGCCCTTGGAACATCATTGGCAAACCCCTTATGGGGCGCATGAGAAGACCCTTGGCCTTGATGAAACCGGCCTCCCCTTCGACTTTGGAACTTGCCCTCAAAACGGGCCCTCTTGGCCTCATGACCCCTTCTCCTCCTCCATTTGTTCGGCATAGACCATCAAGCGGGACAAGTCCATGTCACTAATCAACATTGCGGACCGACATTCTTCACTCACTAGGTCGAACACACCCATCACGAATTTGTTCATTCTAGATCGTGAGTCGGCAACCAAGTGTGGAGCATATCTTGAAAGTTGGTTAAACTTGAGGGCATACTCCCTCACACTCATAGACCCTTGTTTTAAATTCATGAACTCCACCAATTTGGCTTCCCTAAATTCAAGAGGAAAGAATCGATTAAGGAAAGCCGTTTTGAACTCTTCCGAAGGCACCACATAGTTTGCCCCCTTCTCTTCCTTCCATTGGTTGTACCATATTTGGGCCACCCCTTTTAGTTGGTAGGCCGCCAACTCCGCCTTATCTTCTAACCTCATGCCCATGATAGCTAATATCTTGTGGACTTCATCAATGAACTCTTGAGGGTCTTCATCTAGCTTAGACCCACAGAATTCCGGGGGATTCATCCGCACGAAGTCTCTCACCCGAGATGCCGGGGTAGGAGCCTGAGGGGCTTGGGCCCCGTGGTTGGCTTGATTAGCCATAGCTTGTGCAAATAAAGTAAGGGCATCCCGAAGATCCCCATTGGTCGGTTGTTCCTCGGGTGGGCGGGCTCGTTTTCCTCTTGTATTAGGCATGATCTAGCATAGCAAAGAACAACCGTTAGGGAAGAACTTAATTCAACTCTACAACACGACTTAGAACATGGAGAAGGGAAACATTTCCTAAAATGTCTCATAGCCACCTACTCATAGTTGTGGTGCACAACACAACCATGAATCAGACTCTAATCAACGCAGTGTGTTGGACTCCGAGGATGTATCAACCTAGTACTATGATACCAAGTTTTTCACGACCTAAGCCTAGGGCCTAGACGTGACCGGCGAATGGGGAACCCGAAGGAACCCCAAACAAGCCTCATAGCGTATCATTATACATCCTTGGTCGCGGAAGCAATTAAAATGACCATAAGCGATAAGCATAATCAAGGGCGAAATCGGGACTAAGGGAGTAAGAGAAAAAAAAAGAAATGATACATAAATACCATAGATGAGTCAAGCTCAAGCATAATACACAACTTGTCCAACACCACCTCTAAACATGGGTACTTAGCGGGGGCCAGGACAAACTACCGGGCTCACCCTCATAGTCAAAACATAACTAAAAAGGAAAAGTCTTATACATAGCAAAAGATCATAAGCAACGTCCCCGGAATGGAGGACTCACCAATAACCTCGATAGAAAATCATATTAGCCACGCGGAGGAGGATGGTCAAGCGGTGCTCCGGTCCCCTACATGGTGACATCATGTAGGCATAGAGTATGCATTAGTACGTTTGAATGTACTAAGTTTATGGGATGCAATGCAATGCTACAATAGATGGACATCATAGGAAAAATGCATAATCATACCCGATAGATAGCATATTAATGAAATGATATGTATAATGATGCTTACATAAAAATCATATTTAGTGGGACGTAGTACATGTGTGGAGAGTGACCATCAATATAGTATTTCCAAGGCCTACCATCCCTTTGGAGAGGCGAAAGAGGTACAAACCCCTCAATGTGGTTACCCGGGCCTACCACCCCCCGAGCTAGGGACCAAGGTACAAACCCCTCGATGTGGTTATACGGGCCTACTACCCCCCGTACTAGGCTACCAAGGTACCAACCCCTCGATATGGTTACCCGGGCCTACAACCCCCCGGGCTAGGCTTGGTCAACTCACAACACTTATATAGAGAAAATCATATACATGTATCCATTTCATCATCATTTCAATGATTATATGACCATCCGACTCATAGGACATACATTGGACCTTCCATTTCCTAAGAATTCTATAAATGGGCATTTTATCAAACACATGGTGGGCTATTGTTCATGTAAATAAAATCATGTATTTCAAGAGTACTAAGTTCAACCAATTTCAAACTCCATATAAATCAGTCCACCAACAACATACATATATATATGGGACCTTTCTTTACCTCCCTGATGCCCAGGATCAGATTGTTGCACCGGGCTTTGATGCCATGACAGATGGAGCGACTGTGTAGATGGGACCTTTCTTTACCTCCCTATCTGTCATTTTTATTTACTTTTACTATTTTGTTGCATTTGATGACAATTGCCTTTTTATTTGTGGTGGGGTGAGATACCTCCCTCTTGTGACTACATCTTTTATATATATTATTGGATTTTTGTGTTTTGATAATATTTTGTTGATGTTTGAGCTTGTGTCTCCACATTATGAATGCAAATGGTTTTTTACCCTACAAGGAAAAAAAATTGCCACTTCTTGTGTGTGATAGTGGTTGTTTTTGAGCAAATTTGAGTATCGGTCATGATCAATACTGATGACTTGAGTAGTGCTCATAATCAAATAAATATGAATGTGCGGCTATGATGAGGCCAAGTGAAGTTGCATAGACAATATGTGAATTTTTTACATCTTGTTGTGACTAGTCGATTACCGATTGGAATCTCTTTTGAGGAACATTGCACACTAGAAAGTGTGGAGTCTCGTTTAATATTGGTTCCAATGCCTTCTGTGATGAGCTTGCCGTGAACCTTGTGTGATGACACCTAGAATTTTCCCCGTTGGTCCGGTTGACTAAGGGATGCAAGCTCTTGAAATAATCTTAGACAACAAATTTGAAGAGTGAAACAACTTGACAAAATGCCTCTCTTGTGGCCAACCTTGTGAGATGTGTGAAATTTGCTTGAACCCTTTTTGATCCTTACCTATTTTTTTTAAAAAAAACTTGATGCAATTGTAACCCCTCTTTATCCATTCACCCATAATCCTCATGAAATGTGGTTTGTTTGAATATCCAACTTAGGCCAAAGGACTAAGTTGGGGGTATGGTGAAAAAAGAAGGTAAATCAAGAAGTGTGAAGAAGTCCCCCGTGATCCATGGTCTTGAAAAAGATGGAACCCCTCCATACAAAAAAAAAGAGAAAGAAAAGAAGAAAGAAAAATAAAAAAAAAGAATGAAAAAGTTGTGAAATAAAGTTGTGAAAGTTGCAAAAGAAATAAGGTGTCCGGTATTCCATGAGAAGTCAATAATGGGGTGAATTTTGAGCATGAGTGAAAATGTTGAAGAAAAGGAAGGAAAATGATGTTCATACCACATTTCATGAGGATAGCAGCCACTGAGTCTAAATGACCATACCTTTACACTCAGCCCCGTTATAAGCCTTGGAAAGACCTTTTTGATCTTGAGTGAGCTAAAACGAATGTTGATTGAAAAATAAGGGCAAACCTATGGGTGAAGTCATGCATGTGTTCATCTTTGTGAGTGTGAGAGTTGTATGTGATTCCGGAACTATAACTTGTTGAACAATTGTATGTGAATATGGAATCATCTTTGTTGTGAGGGCATTTGAGTACCTTTGTTGAGCTTGAACTTGTATTTGAAGCAAGTATTGTGAACCTGAGAATCTTTGATAATGGTGAGTCACAACTTGAATCTTTGAGTGCACAATCGATCCTTGCATGAATAAGTTAAATCTTGTTGTGTGCTTTCATGATTGAATCTTTCGTAGCAATGTTTGAGACATCCTTTTTGAACTGTTGAACTTGAGTTTTACTGGAGGACAAACAAAAGTTTAAGTTGGGGGTGTTGATGAGTCTGAGATTTGGACTCATTTAGGGCTTTATTTATATAGATTTAGTGTCCTCAAATTCTTATTATGTGCCAATAACTGATGTAAAACCATTGATTTCCAGGTATATGGATTGAGGAACAAAGCATGGACACTAATTTGCAAATTGGAACAAAGCGAGCTGAAGGAATGATGAAAGGTAGGTCTTGTGATTGCCAATTCCACTTGGCGAGTCACCGAATGGCTACTAGACCACCTAAAGTTCCAGTGTGCCAAGCCCTAAAGGAAATAACCAAGTTGGCAAGAGAAAGGAGCAATCGACGGATCGCCCAATGGTTCTGCGATGTAGTGTTGGATCGCCCAAAGTTATAGACCTTGAGATATTGAATGCCAAGGCAGAAGGGCAATGGAAATGACCAAAGGGCGGATCGCCGAGTGGTTCGGCGTGCCTGACTTACTTCACTGAGTGACCCTTCGCAGCACATATTTTGCTACTATAAATACATTTTTGAGCATTTAGTTTAGTATCTTAGCTCATATATTTTAAGTTTATTTTTGAGTTTTGAACTGGTGAGAAAGTTTTCTCTAGTTTGTCCTAAGTTTTGAAGAATTGAAGTTTTTCACTTTTGAGAAATTGGAAGTGGGTCTTTGAAATTCTCTGAATTGGAGCATTGTAAGGATGAATCTACACTTACCCAGTTGATGGATAATCAATTTGGTAACTGTTTTTACCTTTTTATGATGTCTAGCTAAAACCATAATTCTTCGGGTGTTATTTTTGGCTGATTTAGTTTATGGGTATTGCTAATTGTTAGTTTAAATGCTATTTAGAAGTGAGTTCAATCAATAATTGGGGTTTAATTTAATAATTGTAGTTGCAAATGCAGTTCTACCCTTGTGTTTTTGGCTCGCTCGAGAGAGAGATTTTAAAACTAAAATTATTTATTGATGGTCTGTGGGTATTGGGTTGACCTGGGTTCAGCTCGAGAGAGTGAATCATAAATCCAATCTCACACATTCAACTCGAGAGAGTGAATGGACTAAGTTGCGGGTTGTTCTTATTTTGCATGCTTGTTGATGTTCCAGAGAAATCAACTTGATTTGGGGTAAATTGTTTGAGAGAAAGTTTATCTCCTCTATAGCCTAGCTTACTAACTAATATCTAGTTATTTTCTTATAGTTGCAATTACCCATTTATCTATATTAGCCTATAATCGAATCACATCCCAATAACCCGTCTCATTATTGGTATTTCATATTGTTTGACATTGTTTGTAGTTGATAATTTCAAACCAAAACCCCCCATTTTACATTCATGTCATGCCCTGATTTGAATGATGTCTAAATTCGATAAATTTTACTCCTATGACTGATTTGACAATGTTCATACTTCCCGATTGACTCTTAAACAAATACTGCATGTGGGGTTCGACCCCAACTCACTTAGTTGGATTTTATACTGACTAGCGATCGTTGACACTTAGAATTTGATGAAGTGTCCTTCAAACGTTAATCACTGAACCATTGTGGTGCCTACGTATCCCATTGAGGCAGGAATCATAGAAGACATAGTTCCCCTCTCAAGGATTAACAAACTCAAGAAATTTTAATAAGAAAATGACCGAGGCCAACATACGCCACATACATATCTGAAAGAAGAGAATTCAAATCGAATGTAGTTCAAGTTCAAAGGGGAAATATTGTAAATGGATAAAGCGGTGACCGAGGCCAACACATGCTGCCTACGTATCTTATTCTTGAGAATTCAGGTCAGACATAGTTCATTACAAGAAATAATTTTCTAACTATAAAACATGAGACGATTACAAAAAAATGATGAGATGATAAGGAAAAGAGAAAAAAGAAACTTTGAGTCTTCGAACATAATAGCTCTTGATAAAAACTAATTCGATTGACAACTTGTGAGATAAATGTCCATGCTCAACCAGGACATTTCATCAAACAAGTGTATCGATGTATTTTCTAAGTAAACTGATAGCTTTTTTTTCTGAGCTTCTGTCGGATAGACGTTGATTCGTGCTTCTTTAACACAGTCATCCTTTTCTAGATTCACAGCTTCGGTCTCATTCAAATTCGACTTATCTTAATTTTAGAACTATTTCAATTCTATTGCAAGGTGTTCAAATATCATAATCTCCTCACATGCTCTTTGAAATTGTTGTCATATACCTTATTTTGTTCATTCATCTTGTGACATGACATGAATTGACATATTTAAAATTATTTTTACTGAAATAAAATAATTGTTAGAAAAAAAAATTAAAGCTAGGGAAAAAGTTTTTTGCAATAGAGGAGTCCTTCATTGGAAATA
Source organism: Solanum stenotomum (assembly GCF_019186545.1). NCBI lineage: Eukaryota > Viridiplantae > Streptophyta > Magnoliopsida > Solanales > Solanaceae > Solanum > Solanum stenotomum. Next base: position 39,290,943 of record NC_064284.1, on the reverse strand, counting down.
AGGAAATACAAACTTTGGCGATGACCATAGGCCATTTTGCCTTTTACAAAACGTTACGAGGGAAATTAATACATAATAAGTTAAAGTTACATAAAGGGTGGATCTCGAACCTCATTTGGACTACCACCGACTTTAGATATAGCATAAGATTCATCTTTGTCTATAAAGATGAGCGAGGAATCAAGAGTGGGGTGGAAGTCCAATTAAGAATTTACTTCATTAGCTCGGCACCTCGTACACATGGTGTCTCGATCATCTCGTTAAGCCCTACATCACCTTCTTCAAAAATATCCTTAATTCCTTTTCTAAGACCGTCATCATTGGCATATTCCTCTACCAGAAAGGGATTATAAAAATGAGGCAAAGCCTTTGGTGGAACATGATAAATCTACTTCTTGTTTTAAACCTCTCTTGGCATTAAAGCAAAGCCTGATGGGGTTCCATGATCACAAATTTGGAGTTCTCACTTATGCTTAGAGAAGCTACAACTTTCTCAAGGGGGTAAGGGTTGCTTGGTATTATAGCTTTACCCATACACGAACCTTATTCGACGTCAATCTTGTTGATGGTAAACCCCCCATGATTTGGTCGTGAATTACCGTTGGAGTTGGAGGTGACAGTTTGGAGAGTGACAATTATTTAATCAATCAAGTCTTGAATTTTATGCTTCAAGTTGATGTAATTCTTAGGGGTATGTCCAAAACCTGCCGAATGGTAAGCACAACTAAGATCTAATTTTAAGAACTTAGAGTACGTATTGATTGGTTTTAGCTCAATTGTCGTAATCAAGCCAGCAACTTTCAACCTCTCGAATAACTGAGTTCAACTTTTGACTAAAGGAGTGAAAACTCGAGGAGGTCTCTTCTCAAGTTTTGAACGAGGAAGATTGTATTTATTTCATGGAGGAGGAGGTACTTGATGGTGGTTTGGAGGATTTTGGCGGGTGGGTGTTAGCGTTTGGAAATTTGGGTATTGTGAACTTAGATAATTTGGAAGAGCATTTCGGTAATTTAGAAATATGACTTGGTACCTTGATTGAACATTTGGGTAAATTGGCGATGGAGTTTGGGAACTTGGTTGGACATTTTGATAATTTGTCCATGGAGCTTGGTAATTTGGTTGGATATAAAACTTGGGGTAAGGATTTTACAGAACTAAGGGGCAAGTTTTATATGGGAAAGACTTTCAAATATTGAGTTCGGCATGTCCCTTTTATTTCGGCCTCGATTAGAATGAGATAGAGGAAAAATCTTCCCTTTTCCTCCTCAATGATCTTGAGGATTCAACTTGGGTAGTCATTCGGATGATTTTTCCGATCTTAAGACTGTCTTCAATAGCTTCACACTTTTTGACTCTCAGTGAATTTCCCTCCTTAAATGAGCAACATCATATTGCAGAATTATAGCTCTTGAATGCGCACGAAGACTTCAATAATCTTTTTCTCAGACATGGGAGGCCTAACCCTTACAACCTCTTTTCTCCAACGATAGGCATATTCTCAATAGCTTTCAATAAACTTCTATTTGATTCTCTCCAAAAAGTATCAATCATGAATAATTTCTACAATATAACCTAACCTCTCAATGAAGTCTTTAGCTAAAGCATTCTAACTTGGCCATTGTTACATTTCATGAGAAATTAATCATTCCAGAGCTTCTCCTTTCAGACTTCGACTGAAGATCCACATTAACAAAGTCTCATCTTTCTCAACTCCCAAAAATTGATCGCAATAAACCCTCAAATGAGCAAAAGGATTTTCAACTCCACTAAAAATGTCAAATTTTGGTACTTTAAAACCTTCTAGGAGGTCCAAATGTGAATGAATGCATAGGTCTTCATAGTTCAATCTCACAAGGTCTGGGGTGTATTGAAAGTCCTTCATTGCAATCTTAACTTCCTCTCTGATGTTTTGCTCAGTCTTTCCTTCTATGACCTTTCACTCCTTCTTCGCATAATGATCGAGTTCAAAATGTATGGTAAATTGAGGGTATGATTCTGGTTATATTGGAATATGAAAAGCTTTTTTTAGAGGTATGGGTTGAGTAGTATGTGGGTTTTGAACAATTTGACTACGAATTTGATCGATGAGAGGAAAATTCTTAAGATTGTCTGTATTTGGATTCTGAGGATGTAACTATTGGTATGAGGAGCTAGCATGTTGTGGGTTAAGGGTGGTTAGGTCGATGATGGGGGGTTTTGGAATTGTAGCGGTGGATGAATTGTTTGGAAAATGTTCGAATGTTGGATTTGAAGTAGGAAATGGAGTGGAGGCTTTTTGTTGTTTGGACTAGGAGTGTATGATAGCCAGATTTGTTAAATCTTGGGTCTTATACATTTCAGCCTTCATTTCAGCAATCTGTTGGAACAATTGTGCAATCAACTTGTTCTATTCAGCAATGATAGGGTCATTCACAATAATTTCGGTCAAATCAGTGTTCTCAGCATTTTCAACCTTTTTTTCTTTGCCTTTTGACAAACTTCGATCAGAGAAGGAATCTTTGGGGTGTTTAGACCTTGTGAAGTACGGATGTTCTGTCATTTATTCAGCATAGATCAATTTTGAGTACTTGACTAAGAAAAATAACTCAAAAGAAAATGTGTTCGTTTGTGTAGATGATATATAATAAAATATATCACATACATGGCCGCAAACACATAAGACTTGCTTTACTTGAAGATAAACTAGCCCACGAAAGAATGACTAGTAGACAGAAATTTGTCTATTTGATTTTGGGATTAGTGACAGAAAGGTCGACTTGTGTTCAGCCAATGTCATCTTGTACCTTGGATTTTCGCACTTTCATTTCAGTTTAGATAAAGCTCTAATCTCCTTGCCAAAGTGGAAAAATATAATTTCTCAAAAATATGGACAGAGTGTTGAAAGACTGCCTACGTATCTCAATGAGGAGAATTCAGGTCCTATGTAGTTCGACTAGCTCTAATCTCTTTTTGATTTGAGATGAAGAATCGACCTTTTTTATGAGATAAGAGGGTAATATTTAGAATTTGAAAGTCAAGTTTGAATTTTGTTTCGAAACTAAAGACTCAAGGATCATTTGGACGCACTTTCGATACTGATTTGATATTACTACTTAAGGGGTTCTAAAAAAGTTTGAAAAGGTGTGAGCTAGAACATCTCCAAATGAAGCAACATATTCACATAAGCAATTATAACACGTAAACAATTATTGTGCGTTCTAAACAGATATGTGACCCTTTTGTGCCAAGGGTAGGCCTAACAATTTGAAGGATGTATAACGTTATTTAGAAAGTTCCATTGCCCCAAAACCCACATTTATTCAAACTTTATGAATAAAATGAATGGGGATACATAATAGGGAATATGAGATAAAAATAATTTGTCTCACGCAATGGTATAATCCTAAACTTTCCCTCTATGGAAGATCCTTCGTCCTTGATTTATTCTCATATCA